>NC_041223.1:52512821-52534697 GCF_002837175.3 Physeter macrocephalus | reverse complement strand
GAGAGGCCACAACAGTGAGAGGCCCGTGTACCACTAAAAAAAAAAAAAAAAAAAAAAAAAAAAAAAAAAAATTTTATCAGCATTCCTGATTGTTTATGTATACGTCTGTTCCTCTGACTTCTCTGAACCAATTGTAACATCTTATTCTCTCGTTAATGATTTGATAAAATGTTTGACACATAAAAAATAAAATTAATAATGCAAATATAATCAGAATCCCACTGTGATTGGTTTTAACCTCCTCTCTGCCTTGGGTGCATTGGGTAGTACTGGACAAGATTTTTTTAAAGTTCATATGTTGGAGATTAGCCAAGAAGATTATGAAAGTGAAAAAAATCAAAGTGGGATTTGCTTTACCAAATGTTAAAACTCACCATAAAGCTAACTATAAACAAGAGTATGGGGAATTCCCTGGCGGTCCAGTGGTCAGGACTCTGCACTTTCACTGCCGAGGGCCTGCGTTGGATCCCTGGTCGGGTAATCAAGATCCCACAAGCCGCGCAGCATGGCCAGAAAAAAACAAAAAACAAGTATGGTTTTGGCTCTCTATAAAATAGAGTGCAGAACAGATCCCAACAAAGAACATGATATACAACAAGGGGAGCATTTCAATTCATTGGGGAAATGTTGCTGACACAGTTGAGTGTCTAGGGAATAGGGAGACCACATAGCTAGTCCCCTGAATTATACCATGGAAAAATTCCAGATAGAATTTATTTTTTTATTTTTGTTGTTGCGCTTTTTTTGGCCGCACCACGTGGCTTGTGGGATCTTAGTTCCCAACCAGGGATTGAATCCAGGCCCTCAGCAGTGAGAGCATGGAGTCCCAACCACTGGACCACCAGGGAATTCCAAGATAGAATTGAAATATTTAAAAATATATATATATGTTTAGAGAAAATTTAGGAGAAAAATTGTATAACCTTGAGTAAAAAAAATGCTTCCTAAGCAATATGGGAAACAAGCTATAAAGATAATGTAGTCATTTAAGTATATAAATTTTTAATAAAAATTACATATCAAAAGGCATTATAATAAAAAAAGTTGGGGGAAGTATATCTGTAACACATAAGATAGTGAACGGCTAATATTCCTAATATAAAAAGAACTCCAATAAATTGATAAGAAAAAGACAATCCCATAGAAAAATGAGCAAAGAATATGGATAGGTACAATTTTACATGTTTTTCAGATAATGAATTTGTCAAATCCTCCTAACAACCCTATAGGTGGGTACCACTACTGTCTCCATTTTACAAATGGGGAAACTGAGGCACAAAGGCAAAATAACAAGTACAAAAGGGCAAAACTAGCTCCAGAATTTATATACGTAACCACTATTTCATGCTGCCTCTTAGGAAAAGAAATTCAAATGGACAATAAGTGGGAAAAATATGCTCAACCTCACTAATCAAATGTATCAATACATTAAAGCAAATATGAAATACTGTTTTCTATCATATTGGCAAAAATCAAAAAGAACAGAAACATACAGTGTTAGGGAGACTGTAAGGAGACAGGCAATTTGCTCATATTTATCAACATTAAAAATATTCAGAAGAAAAATATTCAGGACACTTTGATCCCCAAATCCAGCTTTTGCCTCAAGAGACCATAGTACTTAAGGATGTAAGTCCAAGGATGTTTATTGCAGCTTTATTTGTAGTGGCAAAAACTGAAAACAGCCTGAATTAGAAATGCTTGAATTATAGTCTATTCAAACTAAGGGAAATTATATAATATTTTATGTAATTTATATGTAATATATAAATTATATACTAGAGCAAATGAAATTTTTTTTTTAAAGTTTATTTTTGGCTGTATTAGGTCTTCGTTGCTGCATAGGCTTTCTCTAGTTGCAGTGAGTGGGGGCTACTCTTTTTTTTGGGTGGGGAGGGCTACTCTTCGTGTTGGTGCGTGGGCTTTTCATTGTTGTGGCTTCTCTTGTTGCGGGGCATGGGCTCTAGGCGCGTGGGCTTCAGTAGTTGTGGCTCGCGGGCTCTAGAGAACAGGCTCAGTAGTTGTGGCGCACGGGCTTAGTTGCTCAGCGGCACGTGGGATCTTCTTGGACCAGGGCTTGAACCCGTGTCCACCGCATTGGCAGGCGGATTCTTAACCAATGCACCATCAGGGAAGTCCCTATTTTTATGTCTTAAGATGTTAGAATATATCTATTTTTAGTTATTAGAATTAGAAGAGGAATATCCATGATGTTTTGGTAAGTAAGGATCGAATAATAATCTATGCAGTATGATCCCATTTGGGTAAACAAACAAAACCCTGTCATTGTATATATGTACTTTTATATGTGCATATTTTTGTAGCAAAGGATATACACCAAACTGTTAACACTGGTAACATGAGGGTGGCAACTGAAGTGGGCGGTGGGGACGAGAAGATACAACCATATTCTAACCATGGGCTAAGATGATAGAAAACTATAACCAATTTTATGTTTTCCTAATGGTTCGATTCTAGAAAAATAATTTGTCAATGTGCCTGAATTACTGTGAACACCTTGAGAGTTGTGTTCCTTGAGTAGTATATTAGATTATCACAGCTAGGTAGTTCTAGTCATTAAGATCATCCATTCCTCTTTATTCAGAGATCACTGAACAGTCGGCTGATAGTAATTTCATTTTCTATGAGGACTTTTATTTTTTTTTTTTTTTTGGTATGCGGGCCTCTCACTGTTGCGGCCTCTCCCGTTGCAGAGCAGAGGCTCCAGGCGCGCAGGCCCAGCGGCCATGGCTCACGGGCCCAGCCACTCCGCGGCATGTGGCATCTTCCCGGACTGGGGCACGAACCCGTGTCCCCTGCATCAGCAGGCAGACTCTCAACCACTGCGCCACCAGGGGATCCCTCTATGAGGACTTTAAAAAAAATTTTTTAAATTGAAATATAGTTGATTTACAATGTTGTGTTAGTTTCAGGTGTTCAGCAAAGTGATTCAGTTATATATTACATATGTGTATATATATATTCTTTTTCAGATTCTTTTCCATTATAGATTATTATAAGATATTGAATATAGTTTCCTGTGATATATAGTAAATCCCTGTTGTTTATCTATTTTATATATAGTAGTGTGTATCTGTTAAAATTTATTTATCCCTCTCACCCGCCCTTTCCCCTTTGGTAACCATAAGTTTGTTTTCTGTGTATGTGAGTCTGTTTCTGTTTCATAAGTAAGTTCATTTGTATAAATTTTTTTTTTAGATTCCACATATAAGTGATATCATGTGGTATTTGTCTTTCTCTGTCTGACTTCACTTAATATGGTAATCTCTAGGTCTATCTATGTTGCTGCAAGTGACAATATTTCATTCTTTTTTATGGTTGAGTAATATTCCATTATATATATATATATATATATATATATGTATATATATATATACATCACATCTTCTTTATCCATTCATCTGTTATCGGACAGTTAGATTGCTTCCATGCCTTGGCTATTGTAAATAATGTTGCTATGAACATAGGGGTGCATGTATCTTTTCAAGTTAGAGTTTTCATTTTTTCCTGATAAATACCCAGGAGTGGGATTGCTGGATCATATGGTAACTCTATTTTTAATTTCTAAAGGTACCTCCATACTGTTCTCCATAGTGGCTGCACCAGTTTACATTCCCACCAACAGTGTAAAAGGGTTCCCTTTTCTCCACACCCTGTCCAGCATTTATTTGTAGACTTTTTGATGATGGTCATTCTGACTGTGTGAGGTGATACCTTATTGTAGTTTTGACTTGCATTTCTCTAATGATTAGTGATATTGAACATCTTTCCATGTACCTGTTGGCCATCTGGATGTCTTCTTAGGAGAAAGGTCTATTTAGGTCTTCTTCCCATTTTTTGATTGGGTTGTTTGCTTTTTGATATTGAGCTGTACGAGCTGTATATTTTGGAAATTAAACCCTTGTCTGTTGCATTGTTTTCAAATATTTTCTCCCATTCTGTAGGTTGTCTTTTTGTTTTATTTATGGTTTCCTCTGCTGTGCAAAAAGCTTGTAAGTTTGATTAGGTTCTGTTTGTTTATTTTTGCTTTTATTTCTTTTGCCTTGGGAGACTGATCTAAGAAAGTATTGCTGCAGTTTATATCAGAAAATGTTTTGCCTGTGTTCTCTTCTAGGAGTTTTATGGTGTCGTGTCTTATATTTAAGTCTTTAAGCCATTTTGAGTTTATTTTTGTGTATGGTGTGAGGGTGTGTTCTAACTTCATTGATTTACATGCGGCTTTCCAGCTTTCCCAACACCACTTGCTGGAGAGACTGTCTTTTCTCCACTGTATATTCTTGCCTCCCTTGTCATAG
The DNA here is from genome assembly GCF_002837175.3 of Physeter macrocephalus. Lineage (NCBI taxonomy): Eukaryota > Metazoa > Chordata > Mammalia > Artiodactyla > Physeteridae > Physeter > Physeter macrocephalus. The sequence goes on along the minus strand of NC_041223.1, from coordinate 52,530,381 downwards.
ATTAATTGACCATAGGTGTGTGGGTTTGTTTCTGGCCTCTCTATTCTGTTCCATTGATCCATATGTCTGTTCTTCTCACGGGCCCAGCCGCTCCGCGGCATGTGGGATCTTCCTGGACCGGGGCACGAACCCGTGTCCCCTGCATCAGCAGGCGGACCCTCAACCACTGCGCCACCAGGGAAGCCCTGATTACTGTAGCTTTGAGGTATCGTTGAAGTCTGAGAGGGTTGTGCCTCCAGGTTCGTTCTTTTTCCTCAGGATTGCTTTGGCAATTCTGGGTCTTTTGTGGTTCCATATACATTTTAGGATTATTTGTTATGAGGACTTTCTTGTAGGCAAAAGGAGATGCTGCCTTGTGGGACCAGCCAGTTTATATTTTCATTTTAAATTTGTAAATTGAGGTTCTGTCTCATCAATCAGTGTCTTGTGAACTTGACTAATGCATCACTCCCCCAGGCCTAATCACCTCTGAGGAAAATGGTAAAACCAAGTAGCTGGACCTCCAGAGTGTCAGACTCTGAAAATATGACAAACCTAGTGAAGTCCTGTAAACTTCTCAGGGGCCAGCCTGGCCACTCTTATATCATTTTTCTAATTCAGAGCTCACACCCTGACGTATCTCTAAACCCCTGCTCCCAGGCTGCTGTGATTTCCTGAAGAAAATCCCAAACTAGCTGGCACCTTTGCAAATTTATGGTTTCCAACCTCAGCTGACCCTTCAACACACCTCAGCATTCCCTTATTTTATCCTCTTCTTGTATTTCACACCCCTCTTCCTTACTCTCAGCATGTAACCTCACTTCATGCAGTACAAAGCAAAGTAAAAGCCATAAAGCTCAGTATCTCCCTCCTCTCCACTGAAGACTACTTACAACATGAGTCACCCTCAGAACCTCTGAGAGCTCAAGGCATGCCCAGGCTACTTCCAGCTTTTGAGAATGCGGGCATTTTCAGATTTGGTATTGAGGAAATTATTTATAAACACTGCGACTTGTTTGTGAATTTTAAATAAAGCATTTACATGATTCCAAAGTCAAAATGCACCTAAGAGTATCCATTGATACATCTGCCTCCAATCCCTGTCTACAGCCATCTAGTTCCCCTTTCCATTGACAGCCACTGTTACCAGTTTCTTGCTGTGTATCTTTGTATCCTTCCAGAAATATTCTATCATGTTTACATATATATATGTATACATAACAAAAATGGCATCATAGGATACACACACTTTTGCACCTTATTTTACTTAACAATATATCTTGGAGATAGATCCACACTTATACATCAGCAAAGTAATTCATTACCTGATGTACCATAATTTATTTAACTTGTCCCTGAAGGGGAGCAGAATGTGTGACCCCAAAATATGCTAGTTTGGCATGTGGATTGTCTTGAACGGAGGGCAATCAAGATGCAGCAGACTCAAGAAAAACTTGTACCTCTCTCGCCACTACCTAGAGGAATGTAGATAGGGGGCCTGGCCTAGAGAGAGCTATTACCAGAGAGAACTTTTGTCTGAATGACCTATTTCTGTGGCAGGGAAAACATCTAATTACCAAACGTCTGTTCCTCTTATTGTCCTGTGAATTACTGTCCTCCCCCTTGGAAGCCCCAGGCCCCTATCCCATTCCTTAGCTCAGGATGGTACATAAGCTTCAACTGCCCAACTTGCTCTTTAGTCTCATGCTTCTATGGGACTCCTGTACATACAAAATTAAATTTGTTTCTCTCCTGTTACATTGTTTTATGTCAATTTGATTATTATCTACCCTAGAAGGGTAGAGGAAAAAATTTTTCTCCACTACATCCCCTACTGACGAATATCTTTGGTGACCTCAGTCTTTCACTATTACAGTGCTGCACTGAATAACCTTGAATATGCCGTCATTACACACACATGGGATTATATTTGCAGGATAAGCTCCTGTACGGGCATACCTCAGAGATACTATGGGTTCAGTTCCCAACTTCCACAGTAAAGCAAATATCACAAATAAGCAAGTCCACAAATTTTTTTGTTTCCCAATGCATACAAAAGTTACGTTACACTACATTGTAGTCTGTTAAGTGTGCTACAGCATTATGTCTCAAAAAACAATGTGCATACCTTAATTAAAAAATAATGCTGTTGGAAAAATAGCTCTGATAGACTGGCTCCACTAAGAGTTGCCACAAACCTTTAGTTTGTAAAATTGCAATATCTGCAAAGCACAGTGAAATTTTCAGCCCCACCCCGACTCCTGGGAATGTGGTAGACAGGAGAGGGCAAGGAAGAGCCTTGCGCACCTCCTCCATACTTTGCCCTGGACACCTCTTCCATTTGGCTATTCCTGAGTTGTTATCCTTTATAATAAACTGTTAAACATAAGTAAAATGTTTTTTCTGAGTTCTGTGAGTCGAATTATCAAACCTGAGGGGGAAGGGGGTCATGAGAATCCTCAAATTTGTAACTAGCCAGGCAGGAGTGGGTAGCTTAGGCACTCCATTTAAGGCTGGTGTCTGAAGTGGGAGCAGTCTTGTGGGACTGAGTCTTTAACCTGCAGGGTCTGTGCTAAGTCCAGGTATTTAGTGTCAGAATTGAATTGAATTGTTGGATGACCAGCTGGGGTTGGAGACTCAGAGGCTTTGGAGATGATGTTAAGCCCTTCTAGGAGCATATCAGATAGTCTCTATCCTTCCCTTAAAGGTTAAGTTCTCTACTTCCACGGTCATGGAGGGGTCAGTGCAGGGTTGCTTCTTGGACTGTCTAAGAGTTTGAGATCTTGGGGAGGTTAATACTTTAGTTGAACACATCCTCACACTGATTTTCCTTGTATATTTGTTCACAGTTTCATTTAAAGAAGAGGGAAGGGACTTCCCTGGTGGTCCAGTGGTTAAGACTCCGTGCTTCCACTGTAGGGGGCATGGGTTCAATCCCTGGTTGGGGAACTAAGATCCTGGGAAAAAAAAAAAAAAAAAAAAAAAAAGAAGAGGCAAGACCTGGAGCAAGCCACTCAGCAAAATAAGCCTGGTAACGTGACTCACTCTCAGAAGGCAGGTTAGTGAGCATCTGTTGATCTGTTGTGTTTTAGGCATGCCCTTTGAGGGGTCTTACTCCGTACCCTGAGATCCTTCACGGAGTGTCTCTTCCAATGCACACTCACTTCTACATTTTGTTACTTTTGTGTGTGTGTGTGTGTGTCTGTGTGTGTGTGTGTGTGTGATTTAGTGTCTCTTCTGTATTGGTAAATCAGGCAGTGCCCAGCTGGTTGTATCAACATCGGGACCCCCCTCTCTTGCTTTTATCCAAGTTCTTCTCAACCAATTATGCCTTTTTCCCTATATCTTCTCTTAACCCTTTGTGGTAGCCATGAGAATGTGCCTCTCAGATCTCTAGCCTCAGGAAACATAATTAACCTATGGCCTCAGCTGCTGTGCGCTGAAATTCGTTACTGCATTTGCTCTGAGTCCACATTTCCCATGGCTGCTTGCAGCCAAATGCTGAGCACGCCAGCCAATGGCTGAGGACTGCTTAGACATCAGGACTGCTCAGACACTCCTGGGTGAGGAGGGACTCTCCTCTTAGAGATGACATTGGATCCAGTGTCTGGAAGAGTCAAAAGCAGCCATGACAATGAGCCATTTTTGCCTTTGCTCAAGTGGTTGACTTCTGCGGGGATTAGAAAAAAAAACGCCGCCACAGGATTCCTTTTGAAATTGAAGGCCCCTGACCTCATGCAGAGTGGCTGATTTCAACCATGTAAGGCCAGGCAAGGTTAGTGTAAACCTGAATCAGGGTGAAAATACACAATCCTGAGCTGTGGGAACAGTGGGGACCAGGCACTTGTATTCCTTCTCTCAAGAAAATGGATTATGAACTTTCTAAGTAAAGAACCAACAATGTTATCTAGAACAGTGTTTCTCAAACATTAATATGCATACAAGTCACCTGGAGATTGTGTAAAACTGCAGATTCTGATCCAGGAGTTCTAGGATGAGACCTGAGATTTTGCATTTCTGACACGTTCCAGAAAATGCCATCGCTGCTGGTCTCCAGACCACACCAAATAGCAAGGATCTAGAGAATCTGAAGAATGCCATATATATTGTATTGATTAGTTGGTGGGGCAGGGAGAGGGTCATTTCCAGAACCAATAGCATCATGTGGTCTCCTTAGCTGAACAGATATGTCTCCCTTAGGACACTTAGAGCATTCTAGCCATTCATGTGACAAATATGTACTGAGCAGCTACAGTAAACTAAGTGCTGTGCTAGGTGTTAGGGCAGGAGGGAGCATGGAGAGGAGGGAAGGTGGCGAAAAAGATATGGTTTTTGTTTCCAGGATCTTTCAGTCTGGTCATAGGGACACGTCAGTAGAACATGATGAGAGCCACATAGCCCAGTCTCAAGGGTAGTGGGGAAAGAATTCCAGAAGGAAGCAACAAAACTGAGACATAAAGTTGGTGTTTGACATGCAAAGTGCCTGTGATTTGGGTGTGCCTGTGTGTGGGAGGTGTGTTCCAGAGATAGAGATAAATACAGAGGCCCAGAGGAAGGCACTGCTGGGGAACTACACATAGTTTAGTACTACTGGAATGAAAGTGTGAAATGACAAGGACTAAGGCCAGAGGGACAAGGCCATGAGGCATTACAATGTTTGTGGTTCTGGACCTTATCTAAAGACATTCTAAAGGAAATCACTGAATAGGAGTGACTTGATTTTTAGTTTAGAAAGATCACTCTGGCAGAACTAAGATAGCAGTAGTGGGAATGTTGAGAAAAGAATGGACTTGAGAAATAGTTGCCCCTATTTCTCTAGTTTGACCCAAAGAAGGTACTGCATTAAGCAGCTGAGGACTGCCCAGACTGGAAATCTATGAGATGCCAGGTCGGAAGAGAGTGTCAGGATGCAAACAGCGCCGTCACTCCTACTGGAAGGTGAAAGGCCTGGCAAATCTCTGTGGATTGGTATCAGTGTTCTAGTGAAAGGCCTTAGCCACTAGGATATACACAGGCATAACCAGCTTTGATTCCTAGTTGTGTTTGCAAAGGAAGTAAGCTCTCCTAACTACTCATTTGGGAACACATCTTCGCAGGAGGTGTATTTGGCCAGAACCTGTGGGCTGGTTTCAGTAGAGAGATTGACCAGGCCTGCTGCAACAAGGCTTGATCCACACAGCTGTTTAATGCTCCCAAATCGATACTTACCTCAACTTGGAGTATGGGCATATTACTACAATGTTTGCCACCCCACAGCACACACTCACACAGGCACCCATGTGCTATTTCTGTTTGTTGTCCTATTGACTAGCCAAACTCAGCATATCTAAAGTCACTCTCATTCCATTTACTCTCAAGCAATACCCCCAATATTTATATCCTTTTTGCTGTAAGTATTATTTTTTGAATTGCTTGAGCTTTAGCTGTGCATCATCTTTTTCACCTCTTTCTCATCTGCCCTCACCCCCTTGCCATACCCTAGCTTGGTTAATGTTAGACTGCAGAGATCTCCATGCTACCTTGCTTTCTCTAATCTCTTCTATCCATTAGGCACAATACTAGTGTGATTTACGTACTACCATTCTGATATGTTTTTATAGTATAAATATCTCTTGCCTAGAAATTTATATTTTACATAAATGTGTCTGACTTGAAGACAATACTATGAGCAAATCAATTATATTTAGTGAGGGTTTGGTAGAGGAAATGGGCAAAATCCTTAGTAGCCAAGTAACCCTAGAAAAGTTACTTTGCCTGACTGTGCCTCTGTTTCTTCATGTATAAAATGGGGACAAAAATAGTATCTACCTTACCAGGTGATTATGAGTACTGAGAGTTAATATTTATAAAGCATTTAGAACAGTGCCAGACACATGGTAACCCCTGAAAAGCCTAGAATCTGTGAACAAGTCGATAAGGAAATGGCCTTACCTAGAAAGAAAGAATGTAGTTGGAAATCATAGGATGAGGCCTTGAAGCCATGATTAGAAGTGACTGGTGGTGTGTGGCTAGGCCTGTGAGCAAAGGCTGTTCAATCAATGTTGTAACTAGATGAATCTAGTACTGGAAAGCTTGATGATCCTCTTGACCAGAAACCTGAGCTTAAATCTATTGACAGAGTGTTTCAAAGCCTTGATTTATTTACTGTCATTTTAGATTCAAAATATTAGTTTTCACAGGCATTTCTGTCTAAGGCAATGTCAATTAATTAGGTCCCAAGTAAAACATCTGCCATGGGAGATTTACATTACCATAGCCTGCATTTGAGAAAGTCAAAAATTTCAAAATATCGTTAGTTCCAAAGTATATTTTTGATAGACCAGCTTGAATACTGCATTGTGGATAACAAGGTTAAATAAAGGTTCTAATAAGACAAACAACGACAATTTAAATAAATCAGATGTTTTTGTCGAAGATTACTCTGTGATTTTCTCCAATTATTCATGACATTTCACCCATTCATATTGTGATCTGCTTTAATAGTGAAGGGAAAAAAAAACCCTCATCTCCTTGTTTATTCTTTGTTCTCAAGGAGATAAGCTGTTTATAAAGATACGTTATTTGTTATTTAAATCACTTTTACTGAAGTTGTTTATTTCCTTGTTTCAGTTTCTAAAAATATTGCAACAATTGTAATGCTTCTTAGAGATGTCTATTCAATTCAGAGTGATTTGTACTGAAATTCTTTGCTAAATGGGCACAGGTGCTATGTGTATAACATGCTAGAGTGAGTCAAAACTAATAAATGCTAAAAAAAAAAAAAAAGGATAACGGGGATATACTTGTGTCAACTTTCAAAATCTGTGATTAAAAACATTTTAGACCTAACATCTCAGATAATTGTAAATGTCTAACTCTATACTTGCCACTTCAAAACTATTTAATAATAGTAATAATAATAAATTAGATAACACCAAAACTATAAGCAGAAAAACTGTATAATTTAAATCCAGAAATCTATTTCTTAGAAAATGCCCTTTAATCACTTTGCAGACTTTCAAGATCATAATTATTATATAAAAGGAATTACATTAAAAGATAATTTACCTGGTATTAAAGTATCAAATTAAAGCTGAAAACCAGTACCTATAAGCAGAATTATATTTTTTTAAAAATTGTTGAACAGCAAACAGAGGAAATTATATGTCTTGTTTTTATCTTTGCTATGCATAAAATCATTTCCAGAATAAATTTTAGTAATTTAATACTGTAAAGCTACATAGTATTATAGCATACAGCTCTAAAATACACATCTTGGCTTCCCTGGAGGCGCAGTGGTTGCGCGTCCGCCTGCCGATGCAGGGGAACCGGGTTCGCGCCCCGGTATGGGAGGATCCCACATGCCGCGGAGCGGCTGGGCCCGTGAGCCATGGCCGCTGAGCCTGCGCGTCCGGAGCCTGTGCTCCGCAACGGGAGAGGTCACAACAGAGGAAGGCCCGCATACCACAAAAAAAATAAAAAATAAAAAAAAAATAAAATACACATCTTGCATATCAATCTATAAACTCAAACTATGGCTTATCTTAGGTAATCAACAGGATTGATATGTGAAATAAAGCCAAGTGGATTTGATATTTTAAGGGACAGTTGATTATTTCCAAAAAAAAAAGCTTCAAAATCCAGCTGAGTTGATTTGGACTAAAGAAATGAAGCCTGGTACCATGAATTATAGTGTGTATTCCTGCTGAGAAAGCCCTGGATATGGCAAACTCAGATCTGTGGATGCACATCTCTCCCTTTGAAGTTGATGAGAATTACTTGGGCTAACTGAGATACATGCTGGGAAAACCGGGCCCTTATAATTGGTGTTTATAGACATTAGAGATCTCATGACACTTTCCTCATCTGGTCTCTTAGTTTTCTCCAGTCTTGGTTTTGGCAGAAGACACCCTTCTTGAATTAGATATGTCCCATGACTAAAAGGTATTTAAGTTTTATCATCTAGAGACTCTAGATTGAGAACTTCTCTGCTATCAGTAAAGTTGGGTAATTACTTATCCAACTAATCTTCCCAAGAGGTCCATTTGAAAACAAAACAAAACACCCAGCTGATTCCTTTGAAGTCTAGGCCAAATCATGGCTAATTCTGAGTGTAGTCACCAGGTGCAAGTGCTAATACTTATAAACAAATGAGTTCATATAGCTTTATGATTGCATCTGTGAGTTTTGATGAAGAGCTGCAATTTAATTTAATTTTAGTTCCTCTGAAGAAGCAATCTGTAGAACTGAAAAACACTTGAGTCTATTGGATTGCCTGGATATGCATTGCATCAAATTTAACCAAACAACAAAACTAGATTGGTCATGACCATCACTGCATGGCAATCAGAATTCTATATAGTATGGTATACTTTTTGTCTATATATATATATATCTGATTTAAGGGCCTTTTGAAGAACTATCTGATTGAATAAGCTTTCAGTCCCTCTTACTCTTCAGGTAACTTCAAGAACGAGTGGTGCCTGTATTATCTTGGTTAAGTCACTTATCTCTAGGATCATTGAGTCTCAATATGTAAAATGGTTGGGTTAAAATCAGATCTTTAAGGTACCTTGAAGATTTAAAAATAATTTTTCTCGTAAGTCTGGATATCCATATACATGAAGGTTTTTTTTTTTTGTAATGATGAATACTGAATACACATGCAGTATTAAACCTGGAACATTCTTGGAGTTGCCCTGGAAATACTAAAATTTGATTATTAGTTTTCATAATTCTATTTTTCTTTTTATTAACTGAAGTATAGTTGAACTACTATTGTGTTAGTTTCTGGTGTACAGCAAAGTGATTCAGTTTTACATATATACATATTCTTTTTTCATATTCTTTTCCATTGTGGTTTATTATGGGATATTGAATATAGTTCCCTGTGCTACACAGAAGGACTTATTTATCTATTTTTTTTTAAGAATCATTTTTTTAAAAAAATTTATTTATTTTTGGCTGTGTTTGGTCTTTGTTGCTGCACGCGGACTTTCTCTAGTTGCGGGGAGCGGGGGCTACTCTTTGTTGCGGTTCGCAGGCTTCTTATTGCGGTGGCTTCTCTTGTTGTGGAGCACGGGCTCTAGGGTGCGCAGGCTTCTGTAGTTGTGGCTCACGGGCTCTAGAGCGCAGGCTCAGTAGCTGTGGCGCACGGGCTTAGTTGCTCCATGGCATGTGGAGTCTTCCCAGACCAGGGCTTGAACCTGTGCAGATTCTTAACCACTGCGCCACCAGGGAAGCCCAGATAAGTCTTTTTTAAAATGCACTCTGGGGCTTCCCTGGTGGCGCAGTGGTTGCGCGTCCGCCTGCTGATGCAGGGGAACCGGGTTCGCGCCCCGGTCTGGGAAGATCCCACATGCCGCGGAGCGGCTGGGCCCGTGAGCCATGGCCGCTGGGCCTGCGCGTCCGGAGCCTGTGCTCCGCAACGGGAGAGGCCGCAGCAGAGGGAGGCCCGCATACCACAAAAAAAAAAATAATAATAAAAATAAAATGCACTCTGATATGACAGCTGACACATACAATCTAACAAAATTGTTTTGAATGAAGTTAAAGACAACTAAGTGCTACTAGAGCAATCTTACAGAAAAAAACCGAACGAACCTTTTGGCCAACTCAATAATTAGAAAAAAATAATTACTGGGACTAGCAGATATAAACTATTATATATAAAATAGATAAATAGGGACTTCCTATTGGTGAATTTTTGTGTAGCCATTTTAATATTGAAGATGAAAGAAAAAAGCAACATGTTTGGCATATTATGCTTTATTATTTGAAGAAAGGTAAAAACGCAACTGAAAAGCAAAAAAAGATTTGTGCAGTGTATGGAGAAGATGCTGTGACTGATCGAACATGTCAAAAGTGGTTTGCAAAGTTTCGTGCTGGAGATTTCTCGCTGGATGATGCTCCCCGGTGGGGTAGACCAGTTGAAACTGATAGCGATCAAATCGAGACATTCATTGAGAACAATCAATGTTATACCACGCGGGAGATAGCTGACATACTCAAAATATCCAAATCAAGCATTGAAAATCATTTGCACCAGCTTGTTTATGTTAATCTCTTTGATGTTTGGGTTTCACGTAAGTTGAGCGAAAAAACCCTTCCTGACTGTATTTCCACATAGGATCTCTACTTAAACGTAATGAAAACGTTCCGTTTTTAAAACAAATTGTGGCTGGCGATGAAAAGTGGATACTATACAATAATGTGGAACGGAAGAGATTGTGGGGCAAACGAAATAAACCACCACCAACCACACCAAAGGCTGGTCTTCATCCAAAGAAGGTGATGTTGTGTATATGGTGGGATTGGAAGGGAGTCCTCTATTATGAGCTCCTTCTGGAAAACCAAACGATTAATTCCAACAAGTACTGCTCCCAATTAGACCAACTGAAAGCGTCACTCGAAAAGCGTCCAGAATTAGTCAACAGAAAATGCATAACCTTCCATCAGGATAACGCAAGACCGCATGTTTCTTTGATGACCAGGCAAAAACTGTTACAGCTTGGCTGGGAAGTTCTGATTCATCCACTGAATTCACCAGACATTACACCTTTGGATTTCTATTTATTTAGGTCTTTACAAAGTTCTCTTAATGGAAAAAATTTCAATTCCCTGGAAGACTGTAAAAGGCACCTGGAACAGTTCTTTGCTCAAAAAGATAAAAAGTTTTGGGAAGATGGGATTATGAAGTTGCCTGAAAAATGGCAGAATGTAGTGGAAAAAAAGGGTGACTACGTTGTTCAATAAAGTTCTTGGTGAAAATGAAAAATGTGTCTTTTATTTTTACTTAAAAACCAAAGGCACTTTTTGCCCAACCCAATAAGAAAAGTATCAGAACGCATTTAGGAAATAAAGATGGAGGTAGGGCATGGGAAGATGAGATCAGTTTTCCAGTTTTTTGAGGATAGTATATATGGAGGTTCACGAAAACAAATGAGATACTTGTTAAATCACTGGGTTTCAATCACTTATGAGAAGATGGTAAGGTAGGTTAGGAACCAGATCTTGATTTTCTAAAGGTCCATAATAAATTGTATTTCATTCAGTAGACAGTAGGGAGGCATTGCAAGTTCAGAATCTGTGATGCAATGTGGTCAGATAGGTCACATTTTTGGAAACAAACCTGATAGCAAGATGGATCAGAGGAGAGACAGCCAGTTAGGAGATGACTGTATTACCCTCAGAAAGACAGGAGGAAGACCCAGTGGTAGTTGGTGGATTTATGCCATATTAAGATGATAGATTCAATTATATCTAATGAAAGATTGCATGTGAATCATGAGGAAGAGAAATTAATTGAAGGTGGCTCCCAGATTACAAATTTGCATGTGGATTTGGGGGAGGTTAGAAATGGTTGGGGGCTGCCTCTATTTTAAAAAGAAAGATGGCAGAGAGGGCATGTGGAGTAATTACATAAGAAAAGCCTCGAAAAAAAAAAAGAAAAGCCTCTCCTTCCCCCTTAAAATTTAGGTAAGAAATATTTAAGGAGGAAATATATAGGTAAATAGACAAATAGACATATTATCATGTGGTTCAAATAAAAAAAGAATATCCTGATAAAGGATATTCAAAACTGAAAAACACTCATACAACTCAATATCAAAAGAACAAAAAATCAAAAATAACCAAACAAGCCCAATCCAAAAATGGGCAGAAGATCTGAATAGACATTTCTCCAAGGAAGACATACCAACAGCTAATGGGCACGTGAAAAAATGCTTTACATTGCAAATTATTAGAGAAATGCAAATCAAAAGCACAATGAGGTATCATCTCACACCTGTCAGAATGGCCATCATCAAAAAGTCTACAGAAAACAAACAAACTTTGGCAAGAATGTGAAGAAAAGGTAACCCTTATACACTGTTGGTGGGAATGTAAATTGGTGCAGCCACTATGGAAAACAGTACGGAAGTTCCTCAAAAAACTAAAAATAGGGCTTCCCTAGTGGCGCAGTGGTTAAGAGTCCGCCTGCCGATGCAGGGGACGCGGGTTCGTGCCCCGGTCTGGGAAGATCCCACATGCCGCGGAGCGGCTGGGCCCGTGAGCCATGGCCGCTGAGCCTGCGCGTCCGGAGCCTGTGCTCCGCAACGGGAGAGACCACAGCAGTGAGAGGCCTGCGTACTGCAAAAAACCCCAAAAAACAAAAAATAGAACTACCATATGATCTAGAAATTTCATTACTGGGTATATATCTAGAAAATGAGAAAACATTAATTCAACAAGATACATGCACCCCAATGTTCATAGCAGCACTATTTACAATAGCTAAGATATGGAAGCAACCCAAGTGTCCATGAACAGAGGGAATATATATACACACCATATATGTGTATGTGGTGTATATATGTGTTTATATATATATGTGGTGTATATATATGTATATGTATATATATAAACAAATTATATATACAATGGAATATTACTCAGCCATAAAAAGAATGAAATTCTGCTATTTGCAGCAATATGGATGGACTTAGAGAATATTATCCTTAGTGAAATAAATCAGACAAACACTGTATGATATCTATATGTGGAATCTAAAAAATAAAACAAACGAACATAGATGCAAAACAGAAACAGACATTTAGAAAACAAACTGGTGGTTACCAGTGGGGAGAGGGAAGGGGGGAGGGGCAAGGTAGGGGTATGGGATTAAGAGATACAAGCTATTATGTATAAAATAGATAAGAAACAAGGATATATTCTATAGCACAGGGAATTATAGCCGTTATTTTATAATATTAATAGCTTTTAATGGAGAATATTCTAAAAACACTGAATCACTATGCTGTACATCTGAAATTAATATAATATTGTAAATCTACTATATTTCAATTAAAAAAACCTGAAAAACAAACCGAACCAGTTATTTTGAATCTGTTGTTGAAAATAAGTAGAAAGAAAGTAAATAAAGAGTTGAGCAGTGAACATGAATTCAAATATTTTGTCTTTGGCCAGTCTCTGGTTACAGACGAACTAGTGTTTCATTAAGGAAAAAAATGGTAGCTTTTGTTGGAAGTTCAGCAGATGTGTAATTCTTACTTATTAGAAGGAATGGACTGCTTGCCACAAAATCTATACTTGATATAAATTTATATTACTGAGGAGGGTATATCTTGTTTAGAAATTTCCATAGGTAATAAGGCACTTAGGCTTATTTATTTAGTTTGTTGAAATTAAGTAACCTAAATTATATTTTTGCCTAAGGATCTTTAATTACAAATATTGGAATTTAGAAGCTAGATATTTTGACTCTGACTTCAGAAAATGAGTTTTTATGGTTTAAATCATTCCTTATGTGTCTTCAAATGAACCATATTGTCTCTTGTAGCTAAAGTGTTTCTTTGTTAAATTAGAAGAACCTATAATTATGAGGAAACGTGTGATGATAAATAAATGAATGAATAAATAAGTGAAAAATAAGGGCTCTTTGGCTGTATTCCAATTACTTCTCTGATGTTGAATTTGATGGTGTTTTTTATTAATCTTCAAGTGGACTCAAAATATTAGGAGCATCACTGATTTCATGAAGCAGATAGTCTGGTTTTTGCAGAAAGACTAAAATGATGATAAATTTTGTATTTGTACTAAGACAACTCATTCAGTCACTTAATACACATTTATGGAGTGTGTACTAACTTAGGCACTATTCTAGGCCCTGGGGATACAGCAGTGAACAAAAGAGATATTAATCCCAGTCTACATGGAGCTTAAACTCTAGGAAGAGCAGTAAGAGCAGATAATAAGCTAAAAATTAGTAAAATATATATAGTGATGTTGGAGAAAATAAAGCTAGGAAGGAGGAAGTTAGGTAGTTAGGTGGTTAGGCAAGGTAGCATAAGGAACTAAGGACACAAGGAAGTGAACCAAGTAGACATCTTGGAGGAGAGCATTCCATGCAGAAGGCACAGGAAATGTAAAAGCTTTGAGGTGGAAAACAGGTTTGTCAGTTCCAGGAACTCACATACCATAGTATGTTATCGACCAACCACTTTCTTTCCCATTTTTGTCATCATTTTTTTTTAAATGATTGCATTGATTGATTGATTGATGGCTATGTTGGGTCTTCATTGCTGCACGCAGGCTTTCTCCAGTTGCAGTGAGCGGAGGCTTCTCTTGTTGCGGAGCACGAGCTCTAGGCATGCGGGCTTCAGTAGTTGTGGCACGTGGGCTCAGTCATTGTGGATCTCGGGATGTAGAGCGCAGGCTCAGTTGTTGTGGTGCGCGGGCTTAGTTTCTTTACGGCAGGTGGGATCTTCCCAGACCAGGGCTCGAACCTGTGTCCCCTGCATTGGCAGGTGGATTCTTAACCACGGTGCCACCAGGGAAGCCCTGGCCTGGTTTTGTCCCTGAGATTAGAGTCCAGAACTAATTGGCACTTCTTTAGGGAGATTTTTTAGTAGGAAAAGATAATCCTTTGTGATTTTCTCATTTACTTTTTCTGATAATGTTCAAAATTCCTTTTAGGGCTTTTTTTTTGTTTTTGTTTTAGCAATTGCAGGAACAGCAGGATTTGGGGATTGTTTTTTTTTGTTTTGTTTTTTGTTTTTTGCGGTACGCGGGCCTCTCACTGTTGTGGCCTCTTTCGTTGCAGAGCACAGGCTCCAGACGCGCAGGCTTAGCGGCCATGGCTCACGGGTCTAGCCGCTACGCAGTATGTGGAATCTTCCCGGACCGGGGCACGAGCCCCTGTCCCCTGCATCGGCAGGCGGACTCTCAACCACTGCACCACCAGGGAAGCCCTGGGATTGGTATTTTAATAAAATAGTTTACAGTGGCTACTTAATTAGTTTTCTGGTCATAATAAATTCTCTTGAATACAACAAATGTAATTTAAATTATTTCCAAGTTACCTCATACTTGAACACAATAAGTTTCATTTGCCATGTTTCTGTCCACTTGCACAGTCATGTGAAAATTTCCTGTAGATCTTCCTGCCAATTTGGCATTAAACTATCAATGAGTTCCTATTTCACTTCCATAATTATTAAGCCTTTGGAATCTCTACTAAGAGGTAATTTCATTGACCAAGACCAAGACAAGCAGTTGTTTTCCCAGAGCAAACAAAATGATATCCAGACACTCTCTGAAAGTCTTGAGGGTAATGAATATGTAAGTCAAGGAAGAAACAGTCCAGTTTTTTCAAAAGGCCTTTCACAAAGTGTCACACCAAAAATTAGTAACATTAAATGAAACAAACATGGAGGAATAGTTTGTCGTGTCAGACAATGGAATTAAAGATAGAAAAAAATGTGAAATGACATTTTGAAAGACACAAAATAATTTTTCTATAGACGATTTGACAGAGTCAGTAGAGAAATCTCCAAAATATTATACCATGCTATATGCTCTCCTTTTCCTGTTTCTTTGGGAATCTTCTATTGTAGACCAACTACCTAACTTTCTGGAACTCTTTCTAGTGTAGTCTGAAACGTGGCTTTCTCCTTCCTGTAATCCAGTTATTTTATTTTTATTTTTTTTGCCCCACTGCGCCACCCGGGATCATAGCTCCCCGGACCAGGGATGGAAGCCGTGCCTGCTGCAGCAGAAGCGCAGTCTTAACCACTGGACTGCCAAGAAAGTCCCTAGTCCAGATTTTCTTGCCTGCCTGCCTTAGCTCACTCGATTCCCTGTTCTTGGAAGGTCTTCATTTCCTGTTAAAAGTAAAGCTTCTAGAAGGCCTTCCTGATTTCCCAGCCAAAGTGCTCTTTCACCGATTCCAGAACACCTAGTAGAATCTTTGGTCGCTTTCTTTATCCTTCCTTACCGGATTGCCTTCCTCTTCTGGACAGCAGTTTGTATTCCCAATACAGTTTTCATAGTGACTCAGAACATTTTTTGTTTAATCAAATTACGGCAGATCACTTAGAAATTCCTCCTTAGATACACTGTCCCACAGCCACTCTTATCTACTTGTCCATCTCGGGCCATTGGCTTTCCCATGTTACACAAATTTTCCATGTTCTTTCAAAACATTTGAGTGTATGACACATTGAAAATGATTTATGCTCTTGAAATACAGAAAATAAAAGTGGTAGGAGCACATTTCACGTACTCTGCCAAAGATGCGTTGGACGCTGGAGGCAAATAAATTGGGGATACCGTTTACGGAGGTAACACTATTTCGTTAAAATATGAAGGCCCAGTGGATCACCTACACTTTATTTAGGTTTTGGAATCTCGGTCAGGTACGCTAACCGAAAATGCTCAGGAGTGGTTACTTGAATACACGCGGCAAACACGTTCTAACTCCTTGAAAATGTTTTTAAATCCGCTGCTGCAGGCGCAGGGCGGACAACTGCCCCTCCCCCCAGCCTAAAGCTGCCCTCCACCGCGTCCCTTCGTCCGGCCCCCGCGCCGCCGCACTGCATGCTGGGAGTCGTAGTCCCGGTTTGCTTTGCCCGGAGGGATCGAAGGGCACCGGAGTTCAGCTTGCCCTCGCGCTATTAGAGGTCGCGTTCTACCGCTGCTCCCTTTCGTTCTGTCGGGCGGAGCCTTCCGTGAGCACGGCTGGATTTGTCTGTGCTACTGTCTCTCTTCTGGGTTTCAATAAAGTTTTCCTCTTCCTTCCCCTGTACGGAGCTCAAGATGGCGGCCTCTTGGTCGCCCTTGGTTACCCTGCGCTTAGCGCCGAGCCGGCTGAGAGGAAGATGTGTCCGGTGCAGGGCTTGGGCCGCTGCTCTCCCCACTTCGGTCACCGCCCCTGGAAACCCCTTTTGTAAAGGTTAGTGACTGTATCTGGAGTAAGCCGAGACGACTGCTTATGACCGGGGAAGTCTCGGGGCAGTCACCCTCCCTCCTCGAGCTCCCCAAACTGCCTCCTTGGTTCACGGTTTTCGAGAGGTTTCTTCGAGAGGAGTTCCACCCTCTCTTGCACCGCTGTTACTGCCTGCTCATGAAGGAGCACTGAGGGAGGTGGCCCAGAGTGACTTTCATTTTGAGGGTTAGAGGTCGACCCAGGGTTTGTTCCTTCCTGACTGTTAGAGACCTGTAAATCCAGGTGTGGGGAGTACCTCGCTTGAAGGGATTCAAGTGTGGGGTTGAGGCCTGGGAACTCTTCCAACCTGCCCCATCCCAAGCTCTCCAGGCTGGTGACCCGGGACTGTACCTCTGACACCTGCAGGCCCCGTGGGCTCTCTGGATTGCGGGAATGCAAGTGTACAGACATTCTCAGATTGAGGGATTGATTCTTTGTGTTCTTTTCAAGTCCTAGAGGCTTCAGCGAGGCATATTTTGTCACCGGGCTTGCGTCATTCATTCATTCTTTCAAATTGTTATTCATGAATGAATGAACCTGTATTTTGAGTAACCAAGGCCACAGGAGTGCTAGTTTTACTATATTCATATACTCCCACTAAATTGCGGGCTACTCAAAGGCAAGGACTGGGTGTCATTGTTTCCTCAGCACTTAGCACAGTGGCGCCTGATGGGCAGATATATTTTTTGAATGAATGAATGACGTTATTCTTATTGCTCCCTCATCCACATACTTGGGCTTTCCTTTTTTTTTTTTTTTTTTTTTTTTTTTTTTTTTTTTGTGCCCCCGCTGCGGCCTCTCCCGTTGCGGAGGACAGGCTCCGGACGCGCAGGC
>NC_041223.1:52496240-52512708 GCF_002837175.3 Physeter macrocephalus | reverse complement strand
ACGGGCCCAGCCGCTCCGCGGCATGTGGGATCTTCCCAAACCGGGGCGCGAACCCGGTTCCCCTGCATCGGCAGGCGGACGCGCAACCACTGCGCCACCAGGGAAGCCCTAGGCTTTCCTTTTTAAAAAAAATCTCCAGGCACCCCACCCTTATACATCTTAATAAACTGATTCTTATTGGCAGTTTAGCTAAAACTCTGTCAATCTTTGATTATTATCATAAATAGAGTTGAAGTTAATACTAAAACTGTGATTAAGTCACCTTAGGTTTTACTGTAAAGTTTAGCATAATCCACTTACTGTATAATGGAATATTTTGGTAGCGTGAGGTTTCGATCTTAATATAAACTATTTAAAAAAATTTTTGGAATAGGCCATACAAGCAAATAACACAAAGTTCAAAAGGTACAAGAAGGAATTCGGTAAAATGTTGACTTTCTTCCACTCCTGTCCCACAGCCATTTAGTTTTCCTTCCCAGAGGCAACTTCTCATACTTGTTTCTTATGTATTCTTCCAGAGACATTCTGTATATATCCACCATATATATTTATAAATAACTGAATTAAAGAAAAATAGAAGTGGTAATATACTATACACACTGTTCTGATCCTTTCTCTTTTTTTTCATGTAGTATATCTTGGCGATCATTCCATATAAATACGTGTAGAACTGCCTCTTTTTTTTTGGTTGCCACAAGGCATGTGGGATCTTAGTTCCCCAATCAGGGATTGAACGGGTCCTCCCTGCATTGGCGCAGAGTCTTAACCACTGGACTGCCAGGGAAGTCCCTGTACCTCATGTTTTAAATGGTTAAAATAGAATTCCGTTCAATGCATGTACCATAATTTATGAAAATTAGGATTTAAGGAACATTAGCCTAACAACATGAGCCTTAATGTTTGTTCTGGGTCATGCAATATGCTAAGTGCTTATCTTGTTTAATTCCCATTATCCTCATTTTGGGGATGAGGAACCCAAGGTTGCAGAAGTTAGTTGTCTAGTTAAGTGGCAGAATTTGTTTTGAATGTGGACATTTGATGAAAATGCAGTTAGAGGTCAATTTAATTGTAACTAAAGTTGCTCCCTCCCCCTCTTTTAGTAAAAGAAAAATTTAAGTTGAAACATTATTCAGTATTTAGAGTCTGATGTAAGTTTGTTTTCTCTCCTTTTCTTGATGTTTTGGGGGGTTATTTACTGTTGACATTTGTTTTATCTCCTTTTTTTCATCTTTTCAAGCCTACTGTTTACTGCAGTGTAATGTGAGGGAAGCACATTACACTTAATGTTAAACAAAAGAAGGAAGTAAATAAAGGAAAGGAATGAGGGGAAAGGAAGAGCATGTTCTTTGTTTTTATGCTTCATTTAAGCTTTCTTTCTTTTTTTTTTTTTTTCCTTAATTTACTTACTTATTTGGCTGCCTGGGGTCTTGGTTGCAGCATGTGGGATATAGTTCCCTGACCAGGGATCGAACCCGGGCCCCCTGCATTGGGAGCGTGGAGTCTTAGCCACTGGACCACCAGGGAAGTCCCCATCTAAGCTTTAATGCCAGCCTTGGCTCTAAGACATCTTGGAAACTGGAAATGTGAAAACTTTAGGGGTCCTAAAATGCTGTTCATTCAGATCACCTAACTTTAAATTCCTTAGGAAGTACAACTTATGAATTCCATTTTTGGATATATGTATTTCCATTAGTTAGATTATTAAACAATTGAAAGTATCAATAAAATTTGGTATCTTAAATAATTTAAGTATATATGTCAATTTTGATATTACTGCTTGTTTTCTTTTAGGTCTAAGTGTATCTTCATTTAATGTAACAGTTATTCAATCTCCAGATAGTTATGGGGAAACATTTTATTTTATTTTTTTATTTTTAAAATTTATTTTATGTTGTGTATTTTATTTATTATTATTATTAGTTTTGGCTGCGTTGGGTATTTGTTGCTGAGCGCAGGCTTTCTCTAGTTGTGGTGAGCGGGGGCTACTCTGCGCTGCAGTGCACCAGCTTTTCATTGCGGTGGCTTCTCTTGTTGCAGAGCACGGGTTCTAGGCGCGCAGGCATCAGCAGCTGCAGCACGGCGGCTCCGTAGTTGTGACACACGGGTTTAGTTGCTCCGCGGCACGTGGGATCCTCCCGGACCCAGGCTCGAACCCGTGTCCCCTGCATTGGCAGGCGGGTTCTTAACCACTGCGCCACCAGGGAAGTCCCGTGGGGAAACATTTTATTGGAAATCAGAGTGGTCATGGTGTGGGTAGAAAATGCGTCGAGATTGCTAATTCAGTTGAAGTCTTGTATTAAGTGTATGGAGGGGGAAAGTGAATGAAATTGGCTCCCAGGCCTTGAATAGTTTACAGTCTTGGGAGATGGAATTAGAATAGCTAATGTTTATTGAGCCCTTTCTGTGTTCCAGGCAGTCTGCTAGCCGTTTCTTTCTCTCATAATTTTATCTCATAAAAACTCTATTATAAAGTTATTTTAAAATTTTTAAAAATTTTTTATTTTTTAATGTTTCTTTTTAAAAATTTTATATTGGAGTATAGTTGATTTACATTGTTGTGTTAGTTTCAGGTGAAACTGAATCACTTTAGTGATTCAGTAAAGTGATTCAGTTATACATATACATATATCCATTCTTTTAAAGATTCTTTCCCTATATAGGTTATTACAGAGTATTGAGTAGAGTTCCCTGTGCTATCTATAAAGGTATTGTCATCTCTATTTTATAAATGACTAAACAGGCATGGCCACTCAAGTGGTATTTGAGCCCACGCATTTTCCCTCCAGAAGCACAAACTTAACCAACCACTGTGTTCTAGCTCTTTACCATGACAATGAACATTAACACCACCATAATCTAGGCCCACCTGAAGTGTTGTAGGACTACAGAGGAGAAAGCAGCTGTGCTTGGAGAGGGGAGGGCTTTTTAGCAAAAGTGTGGAAGTGAGCTGCACCGGGCCCTTATTGGTGTATGTATAGTCCCTCAGGGGGAGCAGCTAGAGATGAAGCTTGGCAGGTGGGCTGGATTCTGGTTAGAAGAGTCCTGTATAGTATGCAAAGATGTGTAGGCTCGGGGGATACTGTTGAAGATTTCTTAAGAAGAGAAGTGATCAGGTCCATTTTAGCATGATTATCCCTGTGGCTACCTGAAAAACAGGTCAGGAACGCCTGGATGGGAGAATATTGGAAGCTTGGTGATTATTTAGGAGGAAGTTGTAGTAGTTCAGGGAGAGTGATTTAGGCTCTGAATTACTGCTGTGGTAAAGATGGAGAGCAGGGCAGCAAAGGAGGGAATTCAGAGACCCTGCTTTGGTAAAATTGGCAGGATCTGGGGAAGACAAGGAAAGAGAGGAGTTAAGGTCAATTTGGGTTTCCTAGTTTGGGTAATTTAATGGCATCAAATTCCATCTATCAAAGGAAACTAAACAAATGAAAAGTAAGGTCAGAGGCATTTTAGGGGGAGGTTCCATTTTGGATATGTTAAAGTTGAGGTGTTAGTGATAATTCCAGGTAAATAATTCTAAGTAGTTGTAGGAAATATGGGATCTGAGTCTAAGAAAGGAAATATGAGGTGTTGAGAGCCATGAGAATGGAAGAACTAGCCTTGGAATATTTGTAGAATGAAAAGGAGAAAAGGCTAGGGATGAGTTCTTGAGGAAAACTGATGTTTTATGAGCAGAAGGTGACCTCATCAGAGAGCAGTTAGAGAGGTCATAGGGGAGATTGGAGAGAAGCCAAGGAAGAGAACGCTTCTAAGCGTTCTAAAACTTAAAATCAGCGTATCTATTTTACTTAAGCTAGCCTTAGAAATTAAGTTTCTTTCTTTCTTTCTGTTTTTTTTTTTTTTTTACTTTTTGGCCACACTGCGTGGCATGTAGGATCTTAGTCCCCAGACCAGGGATGGAACCCGCGCCCCCTGCAGTGCAAGTGCAGAGTCTTAACTGCTGGACCACTAGGGAAGTCCCAGAAATTAAGTTTATTTCATAGAGGCAAGGTAATATGACAGTCACACCTTGTGATTTCTTATCATTGTAGTGTCCTTCTGTATCTCAGTGTTATATTTTTAGATCTCTGTATTAACTGAAGATTCGTATTTACCTTTAGCTCACAATCTCTTCTTTAGTACATGTACATTGGAGATCTTGATTAGGTATTAATGTGAGTAGAACTCAGCCATATGAATTAGTATTATTTATTGGCTGTATAGATTAGTGGTTAAGAAAATGGACTTTGGACTTTTATTACCCAATTAGATGAACACCCTGTGTGAAACTTCATGTTTCTTGGATTTCCGTTAATGTTTATTATTATATTAGAAAAGAAGGTTCATGCCTGCTTCTGAGACTGATTAACTTCATGATAATGGTTTCTTTCAGTCAATTTTTTTTTTTAAGCATAGCACAACTTATTACATGGCATAGCTAGTGCCCAGATATGGTTCTGGGGTGGAGGGTGGGCAGATGAAATAGGGTGGGTTCAAGAGTAGAACCCATTAGAAAGGAACTTTAGAAGTCCAGAGGTGGATTATTGATCTACTGTAGATTTGCACTGTGTTATACCTCAAGAGCTTCATTCTCTTTGTTTAAGTAAATGATGAATATTTAAATGGGTTTAACTATTTAAAAAAAATTAACTTTTTTTTGGTCTGCGTCGGGTTTTAGTTGCGCCAAGTGGACTTCTCTCTATTTGCAGCGTGCGGGCTTAGTTGCCCTGCGGCATGTGGGATCTTAGTTCCCCGACCAGGCATCTAAGCGGTGTCCCCTGAATTGCAAGATGGATTCTTAACCACTTAAATCCTGGTTTTACCTATTTTGGATTTGTCTTTTCACAGAAGTACCACAGAAATAATAGATGTCAAGGGTCCAGTGCAATAATACGCTCTATAAATTCTGACAGAAGGTCATGTAGCCTCAGCTTGACTATATCTAATACTGTTTCCCTAGGCCACTCATTTTTTTACTTGTGACTAAGATTTGTTCTAATTTCTCTTTTAAGAGCCTTTTGAATATGTCTGTTCTTCCTGCTGTGTTTTGTCTTCCTTGCCTAAGGTCCTCTGTTGAGGTTACATTTTTATCTGTACCCTGCTGTGGAGGTACCTCATACTTTAATCTCCAAAATCTTTTTTCATAACCTTCTTTCACTGTCCTACTTGTCCTTCTTATTTCTTCTCTCCGTTCAGCTCATCCTAGAAGATACTTTTCAACACATTATCTATCCATATTCTTGAACAGGTGTGCCAGTTTTCAACAATTTTTAAAGCCTGAACTACATGTAGTTCTTAGTGTAGTTACTTCAGAGCTTCATAATGCAATTTATATCTTAAATGTAATTCCTGTAGATTCCATTAAAAAATTCTTATTTATATATTTGTGTAAAAAAATTTAAAATAAATGAACATAACAAATAGACGTTATTTTTCTTTATTGTTTGAAAGAAAATAGACCCCTTAGATCTCATTATTAAATAGTGTTTGAAAAGGGTGAATATTAAGGAGTTACTCAGTATGCTAGGCCATGCCTATAATTACTTCAGAATAGCTTTATTCAGATTTTTAGGCAGTATTTTACTGATTTGTTATGAAATTTAAGTACTGTTTTTTTTCCTTTTGTAAAGTTACACACATTGGCACATTTAAGATTAACTAGCTTCGAAAGGAAAAGAATGATAACTGGCAAGCATTTAGTTTTAATTTTCATAATTTTTCTATTTAAATCAAAAGCACCCTTTTAAAGCCCCTAAATCATCCTTTTATAAATAAAGTAAATGCATTCCTTGATGATGGCTTATGTTGTTTTTTTAAAGAAAGAGTTTAATTAAGATTTGATTTTCTTCTATTCTGCACTTTGTTTATTTATCACTGAATCAAACATAGGTGTTTAATGTCACTGGTAAATCTGACTTTTTGGGTCATTGATGCCCATTGCAGTTTTCGAAAAAAAGCAGCTGAATATTTCTCTTTGGGGTATGAATAGAACATAATAGAGCATAAACGGGCTGCCTGTGACCTTAGCATGGGCTTCTGTCATTGTAGGAGAA
This sequence comes from Physeter macrocephalus, assembly GCF_002837175.3. Lineage (NCBI taxonomy): Eukaryota > Metazoa > Chordata > Mammalia > Artiodactyla > Physeteridae > Physeter > Physeter macrocephalus. Next base: position 52,506,673 of record NC_041223.1, on the reverse strand, counting down.
CATTTCTGGTCAGTGGCCACTGTTTACAGTTTGTTAAAATCAACACAAATGTACAAAACACTCATGAATAATTGTGAACACAGTATTTGAATGGATGTTTAATAAATATGCATTAAAAATATAATTACAGTAATGAAGTTACAGCTGAAATTTTAATCCAGCCCTTTAGAAATATTAAACGTGCTTTTCCTGATTGTGCATTTTTCTCACAGCAGTTGGGTAAACATTTTAAACTGGGAATCTAAATTCCTTATATAGTTTTGATTTCATTTAACTAAGCGTGTGTTCTTTTTTGGCAACAATCTTCTTTCTCTTTGTGAAGAAGTGAAGCTCATTTTATTCCATAACTGTTACTTAGAAGAATTTTGATCAGTTCTGTCGTAGGACTAATGAACATATGGGATACCAGATGAATGATAAAATGTGACCTGGAAAGACTAGATTGTGATTTTGGTTTCATCCTATGGTACTGGATCAGTCATTTAATTTGGTATTTCCTTTTTTCTCATCTGTAGAATGGGATTAGTCATCCTAACTCTGCCTTCCTCACATGTCATCTATGAGGCTCCGATAAGTTATTATATAATATGAGAAAGTCCTTTGAAAATTATAAGAAATGTTATATAAATGTAGGGCTATGCTGGGAGTAATTGAAATATTAATATCGAAATGCTAGAGGTGGTGGATTCCAGTCAGTGAATAGGAATGGGATGAACTCAACTCTATGTATAATTACTAAAACCATTTTGATTTTCCAGGAGACTCACTTATATTAACATTGGCAAAGGGCTCAGTCTGATTTCAGTGCTTTGAATTCCAGAAAACGAAGTTTTGATTTTTCTAAGATTGTTCAGAGGGCCTCTATAGATAACCAGGGATGGTTATTGTTATCCTGGACTTAACTACCTTTTCTCTGGATATTCTGAATATCTAGAGGGTCTTAGAAAATATGAGCTACTGCTTTCATCCTGATGTTTCAAAGAAAGCTGTTGAAATTTGATTTATAGTATGCAGGTAAGTCACTAAGGTAAATTATCTTAATTTAGTAAGATACTGCTTATGAATACTGTTTTCAAAGGAACTCAAGTTGTTAATTATTTACTGTGCAGCAAGATATGAAGATAACATTTCATGGGATCATAGAATAATAGAGCTGAAGAGGACCTCTGGGTTATGTAGTTAAATGTCAGGTGGGAAGGTAGTTTCTGCCTTTATTGTTTCTTTTTGAGGCATCCTGTTCATTTTTGTATAGCCCTAATTGCTAGAAAATTCTTTAAGTAGAATTCTTCAAGTAGAGCTTTTCTGTAACTTCTCCTTATTCATCTTGACTCTTTTCCCAGGCACAACTTATATAACTCTAGTTCTCTTAGCGCTTATGACAGTTTTTAAAGTATATCTTATTCATTTATATAGTCATTTATTCATTTATCATATTATTGTTTACCTCCTTGTCCCAATTCCATTTGACAACCTTTAAAACATTAAAGACATATTTCTCCCATTCATCCGTTCATTCATTCCCCAAATATTTCTTGGTGCCATCTGTATGCTAGACACAGAGTGCTGGGATGTTGTTACTCTCTCAGTGTCAACTGTCTCTTGTCTTATCAGTCAAATCTTAATGACATGGTTTCTAGATCCTTGAACTACTTCTGTTTTTGAGATTACAGTCTGCTTTCTGAATGTCACTCTGAAAATGTGGCCCACATATCTCAATATATTCCTTTGGACATGTCTGGCCAGAGCAGTATTTCAGGTTACCTTTTCTGTGTCCTGTTGCATTAAGTTGGTGGCCAGGTCATATTCATGTCTCACCTTAAGACTCCTAGGGCTATTATAAGACAGGTCTCTTTTGTTTGTATTTGATTAGTTATTTTTTCTATTAAAAATAAATTATTTTTATTATAAAAATACTATATGTGCATAGTAGAAAATACAAGAAAGATAATTACTGTTAACTTCATTTTTATTTTTTAAGCATACTTATTAAAATATAAGATTCATTTAGTAAAGTATGCAAGTGGTAAGTGTAAAGCCTACTGAATTTTCATAAAGAGAATAGATTTGTGTAAATACAACCTAAATCAAGAAATAGAACATTTGTAGTACCCAGAGGCACCCATTGTGCACCCTCCAAGTCACTAGCTTCTTACTCCCAATGGCAGTCAACATCCTGATTTATGATACTATTGATTTATCCTTTCATCTCTTCTTTTTTCTTTTTTTAAAAAAATTAATTAGTTAATTTATTTTTGGCTGCTTTGGGTCTTCGTTGCTGCACGCAGTCTTTCTCTAGTTGTGGTGAGCGGGGACTACTCTTTGTTGCGGTGCGCGGGCTTCTCATTGTGGTGGCTTCTCTTGTTGCAGAGCACAGGCTCTAGGTGTGCGGGCTTCAGTAGTTGTGGCATGCGGGCTCAGTAGTTGTGCTTGCGGGCTCTAGAGCACAGGCTCAGTAGTTGTGCACGGGCTTAATTGCTCCGTTATCCTTCCATCTCTTGATGGACACTTAAGTTGTTTTCATGTCTTGGCTATTTAAATAATGCTGCAATGAACATGGGGGTGCAGATATTTTTTTGAGATAGTGATTTTGTTTCCTTCAGATAAATACTCATAGGTGAAATTGTTGGATTCTATTTCTTAATGAATTATGCCAGATTTATAGATTGCAAATATTTTCTGTCATTCTGTGTGTTGTATTTTCACTTTCTTGATAATCTCCCTTTTTAAAAAAAAAAAATTTATTTGTTTGGCTGTACCAAGTCTTAGTTGCAGCATGCGGGCTCCTAGTTGCAGCATGTGGGATCTAGTTCCCTGACCGGGGATTGAACCTAGGCCCCCTGCATTGGGAGCACGGAGTCTTAACCATTGGACCACTAGGGAAGTCCCGATAATGTCCTTTGATATGCAAAAGTTTTAATTTTGATGAAGTCCAGTTTATTTTTTCTTTGGCTGCTTTTGGTGTCATAGCTAAGAAATCATTGCCTAATCCAAGGTCATGAAGATTTACAATTATGTTTTCTTCTAAGCATTTTAAACTTTTAGCTCTTACAGTTATGTTTTTGATCCATTCCTACTGGGGTTTAATTGGGAGTCCTTAAGTCTGAGTTTCACAGGTGATTGTGATGTCCAGACAGGATTGGGTTTAGAAAGTCCATACCTGTTAAGAGAGATCAGGGATTGGCAACCTTTTTCTGTAAACATTCAGATAATACTTTTGTCCTTGCCTGTCATGGTCTCTGTTACAACTTTAGCTGACCCTCCATATTTGTGAGTTTGGCATCCGTGGATATAGCGGGCCAACTATTCATTCTACTGCACCATTTTATATAAGGGACTTGAGCATTTGTGGATTTTGGTATATGCAGGAGGTCCTGGAACCAATCCCCTGCAGATACTGAGGGACAACTGTACTCAACTCTGGTGTTGTAGTGTGTAAACAGCCAGAGATAGTAGACTAATGCGCATGGCCGATTTGGCCTGCAGGCTGTAGTTTGCAGAGACCACTGGACTAGGTAAATATTCATGTATACTTTATTTTTTTGGTTTGAAATTTTTTATATATTTACATTTTAAAACCATCTGGAAAGTATTTTGGTATGCAGTATGAGGGGATAATCTAAATTAATTTTTCTGTTGTCTTCCAGTTGTCCAGATGTCACTTGTTGAATGATCTCTTGGCTCGCATTGCTTAATTCATTTATTCAACAAATATTTATTGTGTGCCTATCATATGCCAGGCATTGTAGGTGCTAGGTATACAGTGAATTAAATAGGCATGGTACCTTCCCTCTTGTGACTTGCAGTCTAGTTGAGAGAGACAGACATAAAATAAATAACAAATAGATAATTACAAGTTGGGTGATAAAAGAAAAGAACAGTGAAAATATTTGGTATGCCTCCCTCTTTTATTATATATTAAATTATTCCATGAAGACTTCCTTTTGGAATATCTATTCTGTTCATTGATCTTTTGCTTATAGTGTTTTATATTTATTTTCTCATCTGGTAGTCAAGATCCCTCTCATTACTTTGCATCTTCATGATTTTCTAAGGATTTTGGAATGGATTTTGGTGGAACTGTATTTAATCTGCAAATTAATTTGTGAAGAACTGACAATGTTATAATGTTGTGCGTTTCTTTTCAATAACACTGGGTCCAGTTTCCCATATTTTCATTTATGCCTTTGAGAAAGATTTTAGTTTTCTTCCCATAGATCTTACAAATTGATTGTTACTATGACTCTTCTTTATTCTAGACTTTTAATCTTTTTTTTTTTATCTTTTTGTTTTGTTTTGTTTTGTTGTTTTTGTGTTACGCGGCCCTCTCACTGCTGTGGCCTCTCCCGTTGCGGGGCACAGGCTCCGGACGCGCAGGCTCAGCGGCCATGGCTCACGGGCCCAGCCGCTCCGCGGCATGTGGCATCTTCCCGGACCAGGGCACGAACCGGTGTCCTCTGCATTGGCAGGCGGACTCTCAACCACTGCGCCACCAGGGAAGCCCTAGACTTTTAATCTTAATTGTAAGTGGGATCCATTTTATTTTCTATTGTATTTCCAACAGGTCATTGCTGATATGTCAGAAAGAAAAAGCCATTAAAATGTTTTCCAGTATTCTCCTTTGCTTAAGAGGGGGTATAATTAAGCCACTGAGTTCTTTAAAATTCATAAGTGGCTTCCTGGAAACTTCAGGATTAAATTCAAACTGCTTATCGTTGTAAGGCCCTGTGTCACCTGGTTCCTTTATATTTTTCTAGTAGCCCAACTCCTGCCCGCTGTGCCTTTCACTTTATATCTCAATACTGAACTTGTTTCATTTTCTTTAGTGTACTATCCTCTCATATTTCACAGCCTTCTCCCAGCTTAATGCATTTCCTTCCCTTCCTTCCATTTTTCTCAGGCTAACTCCTGTTTGTCCTTTTGCTCTCAATTGAAACATCATTTCCTGAGTACCCTTATCTCCTTAAGCTAGGTTACTAGCTTTGGCTCTGTGATCTCATAGCATCCTCCTCTTCCCTTTACTTCATACCACACTTGGTTAAAGTTGTTTATCCACTTGTTTATGTCTCCCCCAGTGCCCTGTTGGTATTTTGAGTGCAGTTACAGTGTCTGTCTAGCTAGCTGTGTTTGAAGTTTTTAGTACAGAGCTTTACACGCTATAGCTGCTTTATAATTTGTGGAATTAGTTGTTCTTTATTCAGTTTTTCTATTTAATAGGTTTTCAAATGATTCTTTTCAGTATAATTAAGTTTTTGAACCTAATTGCACCTGTTGGTACTTTTATCCCATTTTGTAGCACGGCAACATCATCTTGACTGTGATACAGCACTGATTTGTCTCCTAACTTTGTGTCATCTTTGTATTTGAGGGCTAGGTCTTCATTTAGTGCCAGATTTTGTTCTCAAAGCTCAAAAAGGTGTACGTAAATCTAGTCAGTCAAAATTCTTAAAAGCCAGCTATATGAAATGTAAGGGCTTTTAGATTTATATGGAAAGGAATTTCTTTCCTCTAACACTTCAACTTTGGGCTTTTAGTAAAAAAGTTGCTGATTCACAGACATAGAAAACAAACTTATGGTTACCAAAGGGGAAAGGCGGGAGGAGGGATAAATCAGGAGTTTGGGATGGACAGATACACACGACTATATATAAAATAAACAACAAGGACCTACTATATAGCACGGGGAACTGTATTCAATATCTTGTAATAGCCAATAATGGAAAAGAGTCTGAAAAAAGAATATGTATATGTATAACTGAATCACTTTGCTGTACAGCTGAAACTAACATAGCATTGTAAATCAACTATATTTCAATTTAAAAAAAATCTGCTGCTGCTGCTGGGTTTTACAAGAGTGCCGTTTATTAGCAGAGGCAGGTAGAGCCCAGAGTGCAGTCAGGGGAGAGCTCTAGCTGGGCCTGAGTAGGATGGAGACCCCGGAGGAGTGGGTTGTTGGTTGCTCCAGGAGGCTTGAGTACGTCAAGTTAGAGGGCCTGAGAGAGGTTTGTGTTTTTTCTGTTGCCTGGCTGTGATAAATGGGAGCACAATCTTCACTTGTCTATAGTGTTATGGTGATTTTAATAAGGGCAATATCCTGGTGGTAGTTTGGGGTCACTTAGCTTGAGATCCTGTCTTGCCTATTCACTTAAATTTTCTAACATTTTGTGGTGTTTTAGTTTCTTCATCTGTAAGAAATAACAATATCTACCTTAGATTTTTTTGGAGAAGATAATATATAGAATACCTTTCAGAATTCTATCACTCATAAATTTTCAAATGAATCCAAGGTCTGCAAAGAAAACCTTAAGTTGTTAAAATGAACCTAAAGCATATAACTTTTCTGGGTTACATGGATACCTCTTGTAATCTGTTAATTTTGTATAATATCCTTAATTCTACTGAAGTCAACACATGTAATGCCTTGAAGTAGTCAAGACTCATCACAAATCGTATTGAATATTTCTGAACATACAACCGTCTAGGAAGGAGTAATGCAAAAAGATAGTTTTCTTTACCTTGAAAACTCTTTAAATTTGTACGGTCATGTGTTATCTTGCGTATCTTCAATTCTTTCCTTTAATCATAGGATACTTTTGAGCTGAGAAATCTTTACAGAATGTTTTTGAACTGAACCCCACTTTACTGACAAGTTGTATGTAAAACTTCTGCACATTAAACTACATCTCTACTGATTTTGAGTATGAAGTTGGAGATGGATTCTCAAAAAATATTTAACCTCAGGTATTAAAACAAAAAAACCTTAAGGGTGAAGCAAACCTTTAAAATAACACTTCTGAAAGGAAAATGCTTTCTTTTTGTTGAAATAGTCTGGTCCACCATTTTGCTTAAGTCTCTAAAGAATATCTCTAAGACTTTCTTAACTACCTGCCTTTGTGTAGAATTTGAAATTCCATTCCAATTTAAAGCACCAAAGAACACAGAGACCACACATCTCCTTTGTTGTTATTTCTCAGCTCTATGGAAACAGTGTCAACACAGTTAAGCTTTATGACATATGTTTTAGTCAGGGTTCTCCAGAGAGGCAGAACCAATAAGATGTATATACATTTAGAAAGAGATTTATTATAAGGAATCAGCCCATGCAATTTTGGAGGTTGACAACTCCCAAGATCTACAGTCAGCAAGCTGGAGACCCAGAGACCCAGGAGAGCTGGTAGTGTAATTCCAGTCTGAGTCCGAAGGCCTGAGAATCAGGAGAGCCCATAGTGTAGTTCTAGTCCAAAGACTGGCAGACTTAAGACCCATGAAGAACTGATGTTTCAGTTTGAGTCCAAAGGCAGGAGAAAACCGATGTTCCAGCTTAAAGGCAGTCAGGCGGAAGGAGTTCCCTCTTACTAAGGGGAAGGTCAGCCTTTTGTTCTGTTCAGGGCTTCAAGTGATTGGATGAGGCCCACCCATATAAGGGAGAACAGTCTACTCAGTCTTCTGCTTCAGGTGTTAACCTCATCAGAAATACCCTCACAGACACATCCAGAATGTTTGACTAAATGTATAGGCACTCGATGGCCCAGTCAAATTGCCAAATAAAATTAACTATCACAACATATGTCAAGATTATTGTTGTCCTCAGTGTGTGGGCAGCGTTTTCCCTCATGTTCTTAAGGTGCTTGCAGCAGTCCAGCTATCTTAATTTCACAGGTAAAAGTACAAAGGCAGGAAGGAATGAGTTTCTGTCCTGGTCTCCTTTTGAAGAGTATCAGGAGAAACTTTGGCAGAAGCTGACTTCCTCTTAGGCATCATTGGCTAGGATGGTGATCATGTGCCCAAGCTGCCATGATCCAGAGTCAAAATGGTGGAGTCAGGAGATGAATCTAGAGGGTATGACTCCAGAGCCCATGCTGCTTCCACTATAACATCCTGCCTCCCTGCTGGACCTATAGGTAACAAATGCTGGCTCTGCCACTACCTAGCTATGGGAACATGGACAGATAGTCACACATTTAGAAAACACACTTATGCCTGCTTATGGGGAAAGGTGAGATGGGGTGATGCATAAAACAAGAGTTTGAAATTAGCACAGATACCGTTCCATAAACCAAATATGTAATAGACAAGACCTACAACTTGCTCAATGAACTGGACTCAACACCCCATATTCACCCCAGAAGAATATATCTGACAAGTAAGAATCTTAAAACCTATGTATTGATATCTCTCTGTAAGTGAATCAAGTGTGTGTAAAGTGGCATAAACACAGCAGTGAAAATCAGCTAAGGCCCGTTGTAAAAATAAATTTCAAAAACAATAAACTAAGACAGTGAAAGAGAGACAAATTCTTACAAAATTCGTTCAGGGGCTGTGATGCAACCTGCATTGACCACATCTACACCCACAGCTGGATGAGACATATGGTTGGACACTCTTGGGGCTGAGAGGTTGGGTGAGGTTGTGTGAGCAAATATAGACCCTTTAAAATACTACTACGTGGTACCCACTCCATGGGTTCCAACTCTCCAGGTTCAAGGGAATCTTTTTACAGCTAAAACATGCACAGGAAACCCAGAGGATGGTACACTGTGTGAGCGGGAAAGGTTTAAAAACGCACCTCATTTTTCATCTCCTGGTGCTCGGGTTTGCCATTCCAGCCCCTTTACTAACAATCTCCCCACTTGGAGAATCAGCACCTTTAACCTCCTGTTTCGTACAGTTTGCAATTTTTCTGGAGGGTGAACGGGAAGAGGGGGAAACAATAAGAGACTAGCTGTAGGTGTTTGGACAGGCACATGTCACTCTAATTTCCCATCAGGAAGAAGAATTAACCACAGGTTCAGCCTTCCCCCCTGGAACCAGAATAGGGCCTGAAGCAATCCTGCGGTTTTGTGGCCTGCTCACAAAAAAGCAAGTTGAAAAATGGAGCTCAGGGGCGCTGCAATTCACAAACCTGCAGAGTTATAAATGATAACTATCGTCCAATGTACTTAGTCCCTCTGTGCCTCAGTTTCTTCACCTTTAAGGTAGGAATATGTTAGTACCTGCATCAGAGAGTGGTTGTGAAGATTAAATGAATGAAGGTATGTAAAGTACTTAGAAAAGTACCTGGCCCTTAGTGAGTACCCACTAAAGGTTAGCAGTTGTTGCTACTGTTGTCATTAACTATGATCTTGGTCAGTTTACTTAACTTGCAGTGCTAACTCTCTGGTCCAAATCATAGACATTTCTGGACTGTACTATTGTTAAGAGTTTCCTAACTAGTCTCTCTGCTTCCACTTAAAAAAAATTTACATATATATGTATTTTATATATATATATGTATAATAGTTTTACTGTATACCATACAATATAAAAATACATACATATATAAAAATATATGTATATTATATATAATATATAATAGCATTATTGAATACCATACTATTCCTTCATTTCTGCTTTCCTTTTGCATTTCTATTATCTTATTTTCTACAAACAGATTAATCTTTTAAAAAACAAATTGTGACACACCCCTGATCAAAACCTTCTACTTGATCTTAATCCTATCAAATTCACACTATTTACCATGGCTTACAAGACCCTACATGATCTGGTCCTTCCTCTCCTTTCCAACTTCACCTTGTAACATACTCCACCTTGTTCATTTAAATCAGCCACGTAAACTTTCTTTTCTTTCTTTGAAAATGTGAAGCTTATTTCCATTTTCACTTTAGGGTTTTTGCCAGAGCTCTTCGCTCTGCCTGGGAAGTTCTCCCAGATCTTCCTCAGGGCTGACTCCTTTGGGCCTTCAGGTGTCAACTTGTGTCACTTCCACAGGAAAGCTTTTCCTCATAATCTATAGGAGTCTTCAATCATTCCCTAGCATAGTGCTTCTCAGTCTTCAGTGTGCCTATGAAACACCTATGTATTTTGTTAAAAATGCAAATTTTGATTCAGACCCCTAGGGTAGGGCCTGAGATTCTGTACTTCTGTTGAGCTCCCTGGGGATGCCATGCTGTTGGTCAGAGGTCCTAGGATATCACTCTGTTTTATTTTCACAAGCATACTGATTATTATGTGATCTGTTGTTCCTCTTTATTTAATATTTTGTCTCTCTTCCCCTTGATTGGAGGGAAGGCTCCATAAGGAAAGAAATTTGTTTTAAATTGTTGTTTCACCAGTGGCATGAACAGTGCCTGAGCTATAGTTGGTTCTCAAGAAACCTGAGTGAATGAATCAATGAACAGATTATCCATGGATTTTTTATTATTATTATTATTTTTAACGTCTTTATTGGAATATAATTGCTTCACAATGGTGTGTTAGTTTCTGCTTTACAACAAAGTGAATCAGCCATATGCATACATATATCCCCATATCTCCTCCCTCTTGCGTCTCCCTCCCTCCCTCCCACCCTCCCTCCCACCCTCCCTATCCCACCCCTCTAGGTGGTCACAAAGCACCGAGCTGATCTCCCTGTGCTATGTGGCTGCTTCCCACTAGCT
>NC_041223.1:52490425-52495407 GCF_002837175.3 Physeter macrocephalus | reverse complement strand
TGTGAGATGATATCTCATTGTAGTTTTGATTTGCATTTCTCTAATGATTAATGATGTTGAGCATTCTTTCATGTGTTTGTTGGCAATCTGTATATCTTCTTTGGAGAAATGTCTATTTAGTTCTTCTGCCCATTTTTGGATTGGGTTGTTTATTTTTTTGTTATTGAGCTGCATGAGTTGCTTATAAGTTTTAGAGATTAATCCTTTGTCAGTTGCTTCATTTGCAACTGTTTTGCAATTATTTTTAAAACAGTGGTTCTTAATCAGTTTTTGTTCACTTGTTTGAAAATCTGAAGGAATCCGTAGTATATTTAGAGATCTTACCTCAGAAGAAATGCACAAACATACACACATACACACACACAATTTTCTTTTAATTTCAGAGGGCTCTCAGACCATCCCCCCCATTCCCTGCCAGTTGACTTGTCATGGACCCCAAGTCAAGCCCTTGTTTAAAAAAAACAACCTACGTGTGTATAACAATTCTTGTTAGGGCTGTTAGTGACAATTTGCCTTTTTCTAATTTCTTTTATAATTGTTGCTGTTGAGTTGCCTCTTCTTTCTGTGTTATAGGTTACCATGTGCCATTAAGGAGAGCATAAATGTGGTTTATTATATTACTTATTATTTTTAAAAAAATATTTATTTATTTATTTGGCTGTACTAGATCCCGCATGCTGCAACTAAGCATGCGGGATCTAGTACAGCCAAATAAATAAATAAATTTATTATTTGGCTGTGCCGGGTCTTAGCTGTGGCACACGGGATCTTCGTTGTGGCATGTGGGATCTTTTAGTTGTGGCATGCAGGATCTTAGTTGCAGCATGCGGGATCTAGTTCCCTGAACAGGGATCGAACCTGGGCCCCCTGCATTGGGAGCAAGGAGTCTTAACTACTGGACCACCAGAGAAGTCCCTATTATATTACTTATTAATGCCATGAGATTGTTTAAGTGGAATATATTAGCATAGACTGTAAGACTGCAGAACTTCAGAAGAAGTTTTTTGTTCTAAACCTCTGTCTTCAGATGAAAACTTAAATATTGGGGGAAATCACTTCTTCCCCTGCCGATAGCACCCCCACAAACAGACAAACTTGGCATATATCCCTGAAACTTGCCAAACTGTCAGAAGTGTGCCAAGCATTAAACCCACAGAGTGACACAGGACAAGAAGGGCAAGGACTCTCTGAATGCCTAGGGAAAGTGGTCTTATGATAGGAAGCAGACTAAGCTGCTTTCCTGGAAAAAAGGCTAAAACTACAAATGGAGATTGTGCTGAGGCTTGAATGCATTGAGCCTAGAAAGTGCTGCAGAGTTAGAGAGTGCTGACTGTTAAGACCAGAAAGCATTTTGAACTGGGAGGAGATAAGAGAAAGGGCTAAGTACTCCAGTTCTAAACTTCATCTTTTGTTTTATTGTGAGGACAATAAAATCTGGAGGTTATGTTCACTTTGAAAAAAAGTTGAAGCAGGGGGAATTGAAGTAGTAACAAATACACTCAAAGCCTGGGAAAACTCATTTATTTTCCTTAGGGAGAAAAATTGAAGTAATTTTTAAAATACTATCTAGAAAGTTATAATAGATTATTCAGATGCTAAGACATCATGATATTGACTAAATCTTATAACAAGTGGGCTATGGAGTATAGTGGGATCTTCCTTAAACTTCGTTTAGGAGAAAGTAGTGAAATAAGGTACAAAATTGAGGTATTAGAACAGTGCAGACTTTTTGTGCCTCTAAAATCTTCCATTTATGTTTGTAGATTAGTTTGTGGATCTTCAGAATGGCATTTTCCCACTGTCCCTTTGGAGTACAATAAGACAAATTAATACAAATCAAAATAATATGGCAGCAGCATCACATAATTTGTGTACACTGATGCAGTAACAGATTTAATTTAGTGCAGCTTTTGAGAAGTCTTTTGTGATTCAATTTATACAGCTGCTGTCCAGGCCTAAGCTGGCCAATCTCTCAGCCTTGAGTGTCTTGCCTGACTGATTCTCTCTTTCTTTTTCTTTTTAAAAAGACTGATATTTTTTAGAGCAGTTTAGGTTCACAGCAAAATTCAGAGGAAGGTACAGAGATTTCCCATATACCTACTTCTCCCCACATGTCCCCTGTTATCAATACTCCCCAATTATCAACATCCCATACCAGAGAGGTACATTTGTTACAGTCGATGAACCTACATTGACACAGCATCATCATCCCAAGTCCATAGTTTACAATGGGGTTCTTGGTGTAGTACATTCTACGAATATGGACAAATGTACAATGACACATATGCACATTATAGTATATTTTAGGGTATTTTCACTACCCTAAAAATCCTCTGTGCTCTGCCTATTAACACCTTCTTCCTACCTACCCCTTCCCCTTTGTTTACTACTGATCTTTTTACTGTCAATAGTTTTGCCTTTTCCAGAATGTCATATAATTAGAATATAGGACCTTACAGTATGTAGCTTTTTCAAATTGGTCTTTCACTTAGTTATGTGCGTTTAAGTTTTTTCCATGTGTTTTCATGGTTTGGTAGACTCATTTCTTTTTAGTGCTGAATAATATTCCATTGTCTGGATGTACCGGTTTATTTATCCATTCTCCTACTGAAGGACATCTTTGTTGCTTCCAAGTTTTGACAATTATGAATAAAGCTGCTATAAATATGTGTGTGCAGGTTTTTCTGCAGACATAAGTTTCCAGCTTCTTTGGGTAAATACCAAGGATAATGATTGTTGGATTGTATGGTAAGAGTATGTTTAGTTTTGTAAGAAACCGCCAAACTGTCTTCTAAAGTGGCTGTACCATTTTGCATTCTCACCAGGAAAGAGAGGTCCTATTGTTCCACATACTGGGCAGCATTTGTCAGTGTTCTGGATTTTGGCCATTCTAATAGGTGTGTAGTGGTATCTCATTTTTTTTTTTTTTTTTTTTTTTTGGCCATGTCACATAGCTTGCATTCCCTGACCAGGGATTGAACCTGGGCCCTGCAGTGAAAGTGCCAAGTCCTAACCACTGCTGACCACCAGGGAATTCCTTCTCATTGTTCTTTTAATTTGCATTTCCCTGATGACATATGATGTGGAGATCTTTTCATACGCTTCTTTGTCATCTGTATATCTTCTTTGGTGTGGTTTCTGTTAAAGTCTTTGGCCCAGTTGTTTTTTTTAATTTATTTTTTTTTTTTAGTTTTATTTTTGGCTGCGTTGGGTCTTCATTGCTGAGTGTGGGCTTTCTTTAGTTGCAGCAAGCAGGGGCTACTCTTCGTTGCGGTGTGCGGGCTTCTCATTGCAGTGGCGTGTGGGCTTTCTTTAGTTGCAGCAAGCAGGGGCTACCCTTCGTTGCGGTGTGCGGGCTTCTCATTGCAGTGGCTTCTCTTGTTGCGGAGCATGGGCTCTAGGCGTGTGGGCTTCAGTAGTTGTGGCACATGGGCTCAGTAGTTGCGGCTCGCAGGCTCTAGAGCACAGGTTCAGTAGTTGTGGCACACAAGCTTAGTTGCTCTGTGGCATGTGGCATCGTCCCAGAGCAGGGCTCGAACCTGTGTCCGCTGCATTGGCAGGGGGATTCTTAACCACTGCGCCACCAGGGAAGTCCCGTTTGGCCCAGTTTTTAATCAGATTGTTTGTTTTCTTGTTGTGAGTTTTTAGAGTTCTTTGTATATTTTGGATAATAGTCCTTTATGAGATGGGTCTTTTGCAAATATTTTCTCCCAGTCTGTGGTTTGTCTTTTGAGATCATGGCATTGTCTTTTGCAGAACTGAAGTTTTTAATTTAATGAGGTCTAGCTTATCAATGATTTCTTTCATGGATTGTGCCTTTGGTGTTGTATCTAAAAAGTCAAAGCTATACCCAAGCTCATCTAGGTTTCTCCTATGTCTCCTGTATTTCTCCCATGTTATCTTCTAGGAGTTTTATAGTTTTTTCTTTTACATTTGGATCTATGATGCATTTTGAGTTAATTTTTGTGTAGGGTTTAAGGTCTGTGTGCAGATTCAGTTTTTTTGCATGTGGATGTCCAGTTGTCCCAGCATCATTTGTTGAAAAGACTTATCTTTGCTCCATTGTATTGCCCTTGCTCCTTTGTCAAAGATCAATTGGCTATATTTATGTGGGCCTATTTCTGGACTCTATTATGTTCCATTGATCTATTTGTCTATTCTTTTGGCAATACCACACTGTCATGATTATTGTAGCTTTATAGTAGGTCTTAAAGTTGGGTAGTGTCAGTCCTCCAATTTTGTTTTTCTCCTTCAGTATTGTGTTGGTTATTCTGAGTCTTTTGCTTCTTCATTTAAACTTGAGAATTATTGTGTCAGTATCCACAAAATAACTTGCTAGGATTTTAATTGGGATTCCGTTGAATCTATAGATCAAGTTGGGAAGAACTGACATTTTGACAATATTGAGTCTTCCTATACCTGAACATGGAACATCTCTCCATTTTTAAGTTCTTTGATTTTGTTCATCAGAGTTTTGTAGTTTTGTTCATATAGATCTTGTACATATTTTGTTACATTTATACTGAAGTATTTCATTTTTGGGGGGTGCTAACGTAAATGGTATTGTGTTTTAAAAAATATATATTTACTGATTGATTGATTGATTTTGGTTGTGCCAGGTCTTAGTTGCAGCATGCAGGATCCTTTGTTGCAGCATGTGGGATCTTTAGTTGTGGAATGCGGGCTTCATAGTTGCAGCATGAGGACTTCTTAGTTGTGGCATGCGGACTCTTAGTTGCGGCATGCATGCAGGATCTAGTTCCCCAACAAGGGATCGAACCTGGGCCTCCTGCATTGGGAGCACGGAGTCTTACCCACTGGACCATCAGGGAGGTCCTGGTATTGTGCTGTTTTTTTTTTTTTAACATCTTTATTGGAATATAATTGCTTTACAATGGTGTATTAGTTTCTGCTTTACAACAAAGTGAATCAGTTATACATATACATATGTTGCCATATCTCTTCCCTCTTGCGTCTCCCTC
>NC_041223.1:52489968-52490415 GCF_002837175.3 Physeter macrocephalus | reverse complement strand
GTGTGTTAGTTTCTGCTTTATAACAAAGTGAATCAGTTATACATATACATATGTTCCCATATCTCTTCCCTCTTGCGTCTCCCTCCCTCCCACCCTCCCTATCCCACCCCTCTAGGTGGTCACAAACCACCTAGCTGATCTCCCTGTGCCATGCGACTGCTTTCTACTAGCTATCCACCCTACGTTTGGTAGTGTATATATGTCCATGCCACTCTCTCACTTCGTCACAGCTTACCCTTCCCCCTCCCCATATCCTCAAGGCCATGCTCTAGTAGATCTCTGTTTTATTCCCTTCCTACCCCTAGGCTCTTCGTGACACTTTTTTTTCTTAGATTCCATATATATGTGTTAGCATATGGTATTTGTTTTTCTCCTTCTGACTTACTTTACTCTGTATGACAGACTCCAGGTCCATCCACCTCACTACAAATAACTCAGTTTCGTTTC
>NC_041223.1:52486394-52486847 GCF_002837175.3 Physeter macrocephalus | reverse complement strand
TTGTACTTAATTTTTGATAGTTTGATTAATATGTGTCTTGGCGTGTTTCTTCTTGGATTTATCCTGTATGGGACTCTCTGTGCTTCCTGGACTGGATCAGCTATTTCCTTTCCCATATTAAGGAAGTTTTCAACTCTTATCTCTTCAAATACTTTCTCAGTCCCTTTCTTTTTCTCTTCTTCTTCTGGGACCCCTATAATTTGAATGTTGGTGCGTTTAATATTGTCCCAGAGGTCTCTGAGACTGTCCTCAGTTCTTTTCATTCTTTTTTCTTTACTCTGCTCTGCAGTAGTTATTTCCACTATTTTATCTTCCAGGTCACTTATCCGTTCTTCTTCCTCAGTTATTCTGCTATTGATCCCATGTAGAGTATTTTTAATTTCATTTTTGTGTTGTTCATCATTGCTTTCTTCTTCTTTAGTTCTTCTAGGTCCTTGTTAAATGTTTCTTGCA
>NC_041223.1:52475899-52486215 GCF_002837175.3 Physeter macrocephalus | reverse complement strand
GGGACTAGTGCCTGCGTTCTGGTGGATGAGGCTGGATCTTGTCTTTCTGGTGGGCAGGTCCACGTCTGATGGTGTGTTTTGAGGTGTCTGTAGCCTTATTATGATTTTAGGCAGCCTCTCTGCTAATGGATGGCTGTGTTCCTGTCTTGCTAGTTGTTGGGCATAGGGTCTCCAGCACTGTAGCTTGCTGGTCGTTGAGTGAAGCTGGGTCTTGGTGTTGAGATGGATATCTCTGGGAGATTTTTGCTGTTTGATATTATGTGGAGCTGGGAGATGTCTTGTGGACCAGTGTCCTGAAGTTGGTTCACCCACCTCAGAGACACAGCCCTGACGCCTGGCTGGAGCACCAAGAGCCTTTAATCCACATGGCTCAGAATAAAAGGGAGAAAAAATGAAAGAAAGAAAGGAAGGAAGGAAGGAGGGAGGGAGGGAGGAAGGAAGGAAAAATAAAGTAGGATAAAATAATAAAGTTATTAAAATAAAAAATAATTATTAAGAAGAAAAATTTTAAAAAGTAAAAAACAAACAAACAAACAAAAACGTGACGGTCAGCACCCTAGGACAAATGGTGAAAGCAAAGCTGTACAGACAAAACCTCACACAGAAGCATACACATACACACTCACAAAAACAGAAAAAGGGGAAAAAAATAATATATCTTGCTCCTAAAGTCCACCTCCTCAATTTGGGATGATCCGTTGTCTGTTCAGGTATTCCACAGATGCAGGGTACATCAAGTTGATTGTGGAGCTTTAATCTGCTGCTTCTGAGGCTGCTGGGAGAGATTTCCCTTTCTCTTCTTTGTTCGCACAGCTCCCGGGGTTCGGCTTTGGACTTGGCCCCGCCTCTGCGTGTAGGTCGCCTGAGGGCGTCTGCTCTTTGCTCAGACAGGACGAGGTTAAAGGAGCAGCTGATTCGGGGGCTCTGGCTCACTCAGGCTGGGGAGAGGGAGGAGTACGGACGCGGGGCGAGCCTGTGGCAGCAGAGGCCTGCGTGACGTTGCACCAGCCTGAGGCGCGCCGTGTGTTCTCCTGGGGAAGTTGTCCCTGGATCCCGGGACCCTGGCAGTGGCGGGCTGCACAGGCTCCCGGGAGGGGAGGTGTGGAGAGTGACCTGTGCTCGCACACAGGCTTCTTGGTGGCGGCAGCAGCAGCCTTAGCGTCTCATTCCCATCTCTGGTGTCCACGCTGATAGCCGCGGCTCGCGCCCATTTCTGGAGCTCCTTTAAGCGGCACGCTTAATCCCCCCTCCTCGCGCACCAGGAAGCAAAGAGGGAAGAAAAAGTCTCTTGCCTCTTTGGCAGCTCCAGACTTCTCCCGGACTCCCTCCCGGCTAGCTGTGGTGCACTAACCCCTTCAGGCGCCACCAGACCCCTACCGAAGCCCGAGCCTCAGCTCCCAGCCCCCACCCGTCCCAGTGGGTGAGCAGCCAAGCTTCTCGGGCTGGTGAGTGCCGGTTGGCACTGATCCTCTGTGGGGGAATCTCTCCGCTTTGCCCTCCGCACCCTGTTTCTGTGCTCTCCTCTGTGGCTCTGAAGCTTCCCCCTCTGCCACCCGCAGTCTTCGCCCGTGAAGGGGCTTCTAGTGTGTGGAAACCTTTCCTCCTTCACAGCTCCCTGCCACTGGTGCAGGTCCCATCCCTACACTTTTGTCTCTGTTTATTCTTTTTTCTTTTGCCCTACCCAGGTACGTGGGGAGTTTCTTGCCTTTTGGAAGGGCTGAGGTCTTCTTCAGTGGGTGTTCTATAGGAGCAGTTCCACGTGTAGATGTATTTCGGATGTATCTGTGGGGAGGAAGGTGATCTCCACGTCTTACTCTTCCGCCATCTTCTCTGTCCTCCTGGTATTGTGTTTTTAATTTCACATTCCACTTGTTCATTGCAGGCATATATGAAAGCAGTTGACTTTAGTATATTAACCTTGTATCCTTACTATAATTAGTTGTTAGTCCCAGGAGTTATTTTATTGATTCTTTTGTATTTTCTGTATAGATGACCATGTCATTTGGGAACAGACCATTTTATATCTTCCTTCTCAGTCTGTATACCTTTTATTTCCCTTTCTTGTCTTACGGATTTATCTAGTACTATGTTGATAAGGAGTGAGGAGAGGGGACATCCTTGCCTTATTCTTGATCTTAGTGGGAAACATCTAGTTTCTTACCATTAAGTATGATGTTCGCTGTAGGTTTTTTGTAGGTAATCTTTATCAATATGAGGAAGTTCCCTCTATTCCTAGTTTACTGAGAGTTTTTATCATGAATGTGTATAAGTTTTTGTCACATGCTTTTTCTGCATTTATCGACCTGATCATGTGATTTTTCTTCCTTAGTCTGTTGATGTGGTGGATTACATTAATTCATTTAAAAATGTTGGGGCTTCCCTGGTGGTGCAGTGGTTGAGAGTCCTCCTGCCAATGCAGGGGACATGGGTTCGTGCCCTAGTCCGGGAAGATCCCACATGCCGCGGAGCGGCTGGGCCCGTGAGCCATGGCCACTGAGCCTCTGCGTCCGGAGCCTGTGCTCTGCAACGGGAGAGGCCACATGGTGAGAGGCCCGCATACCGCAAAAAAAAAAAAACAAGTTTAACCAAGGACTTCCCTGGTGGTCCAGTGGTTAAGACTCCATGCTTCCACTGTAGAGGGCATGGATTCGATCCGTGGTCAGGGAAAAGAAAAAAGTTTGAACCAGCCTTGCATTCCTGGGATAATTCTCACTTGTTTATAGTGTGTAATTCTTTTTATACACTGTTGGATTTGATTTGGTAGTATTTTGCTAGGGATTTTTGCATCTATGTTCACGAGAGATATTGTTGTAGTTTTCTTGTATTGTCTTTGTCTTATTTTGGTATTAGGGAAATGCTGGCCTCATAGAATGAGTTAGTAAGTATTCCTTCTGCTTCTAATCCTCTGAAAGAGATTGTAGAGAATTAGTATAATTCTTTAAATGTTTGGTAGAATTCGCCAGTGAACCCATCTGTGCCTGATGCTTTGTATTTTGGAAGACTTAATTATTGATTCAGTTTCTTTAATAGATGCAGGCCTATTTAGATTGTCTGTTTCTTCTTGTGTGAATTTTGGCTGATTGTGTCTTTCAAGGAATTTGTCCATTTCACCTAGGTTCTCAAATTTATGGGTTGAGTCATTCATAGTATTCCTTTATCGTGCTTTTAATGTCCATGGGATCTATAGTGATATCCCTCTTTCATTTCTTATATTAGCAATTTGTGTCCTCTCTCCTTTTTCCTTGTTAGCCTGGCTAGAGGCTTATCAATTTTATTGATCTTTTCAAAGAGCCATTGTTTGGTTTCATTGATTTTCTCTGTTGATTTCCTGTTTTCAATTCCACTGATTTCTGCTCTTATTTCTTTTCTTCTGCTTACTTTGGATTTAATTTTCTTTTTCTAGTTTCTTAAGGTGGAAACTTAGATGATTAATTTTAGATCTTTCTTCTTTCTAATATATGCATTCGTTGCTATAAATTTCCCTTTAATCACTGCTTTTGCTGCATCCCACAAATTTTGATAAATTGTGCTTCCATTTTCATTTAACTTGAAGAATTTTTACATTTATCTTGAGGTTTCTTCATTGACCCATATGTTATTTAGAAGTGTGTTGTTTAGTCTCTGCATATTTTATTTTATTTTTAAATTTTTAAATTTATTATTTTTTTGGCTGCGTTGGGTCTTCATTGCTGCGCTTGGGCTTTCTCTAGTTGTGGCGAGCAGGGGCTACTCTTCGTTGAGGTGTGCGGGCTTCTCATTGCGGTGGCTTCTCTTGTTGCGGAGCATGGCCTCTAAGGCGTGCTGGCTTCAGTAGTTGTGGCTTGCAGGCTCTAGAGTGCAGGGTTAGTAGTTGTGGTACACAGGCTTAGTTGCTGTGCCGCACGTGGGATCTTCCTGGACCAGGGATCGAACCTGTGTCCCCTGCATTGGCAGGTGGATTCTTAACCACTGTGCCACCAGTGAAGTCCCATAGTCTCTGCATCTTTTAGAATTTTCCATTTATCTTTCTGTTATTGATTTCTACTTTAATTCCATTGCGGTCTGATGGCAGACATTGTATGATTTCTCTTCTTTTAACTTTGGTAAGTTATGTTCTATGGCCCAGAATGTGATCTATCTTGGTGAATGTTCTGTGTGAGCTTGGGAATAATGTGTATTGTGCTGTCATTGGATGAATTATTCTATAGATGTCAAGTTTAGCCAGTTGATTGATGGTGTTGTTGAGTTCAACTAAGTCCTTACTGATTTTCTGCCTACTGGATCTGTCCATTTCTGGTAGATGGGTATTGAAGTCTCCAACTATGATAGTGGATTCATCTATTTTTCCTTATAGTTCTATCAATTTTTACCTTATGTAGTTTAACTTGATGGTCTGTTGTTAGGTGCATATACATTAACGATTGTTATGTCTTCTTGGAGAATCAACTCTTTTATCTTTATGTAACATCCTTCTGTATCTCTGATAACTTTCCTTGGTTTGAAGTCTGGTCTGTCTGAAATTAATATAGCTACTCTTGTTTTCTTTTGATTAGTGTTAGCATGGTGTATTTTTTTCCATCCGTTTTTTAAAAATATCTTTATTGGATTATAATTGCTTTACAATGTTGTGTTAGTTTTTGCTGTATCCATCCATTTACTTTTCATATGTATGTGTCTTTGAATTTAAAGTGAGTTTATTTTAGTCAACATGTAATTGAGTCTTGGGTTTTCATCCACTCTGACAATCTTTTAATTGGTTCATTTACACCAATCACTTTCTTTTCAATCTTGGGGGCAGCAGTTTGTCCTGTGTCCTTCCTTCTCTTGGATCTGAGAAGATACGTTGATTTTTCAGCTTTTTACTTGTTGTTGGGATAGAATGGCAACTTATAAGCTTCTTATATGCAGTACTAGGTAACCCATGATTCTCTTTTTATGTCTGCTGATTGCCTGAAGTGATGCCTCATCTTCAGTGTAACCTGGTTTTCTTTTTTGAGAAATGTGAATGAAGTATAAACTACTCAATAAAGATGTTGGGTTAGTAAAAATAAAAGTGGAAGCAAAGGACTTTAAGCCTCTCCAAAGCCAGATCCCAATAGAAACAATGTACTTTGCCCACAGTCCTGATGGTTCCTATGAATAACTTTAAAAATTAGATATTTTATAATTGTAAACAGGAATATGAAGACTGAGGAATAGCTACTGGATTTGGCAACAATAGGCTTTGGGTGGGGACTTCCCTGGTAGTCCAGAGGTTAAGAATCTGCCTTCCAATGCAGGGGACGTGGGTTCTATCCCTGGTCGAGGAACTAGGATCCCCCATGCCACAGGGCAACTAAGCCCGCGCGCCACAGTTAGCCGGTGCACTGCAACTACAGAGCCCACATGCTGCAACTGCTGAGCCCATGCGCTCTGGAGCCCATGCACTACAACTAGAGAGCCCGTGGGCTCTGAAGCTCACATGCCACAACTAGAGAGAAGCCCACGTGCTGCAATGAAAGATCCTGCATGCCTCAATGAAGATCCTGCATGCTGCAGCTAAGACCCGACGTGGCCAAAAATAAATAAATAAATAAATAATAAATATTAAAAAAAAAAGGCATTGGGTGAACTTGGCAGAAGCC
Organism: Physeter macrocephalus; assembly: GCF_002837175.3. Lineage (NCBI taxonomy): Eukaryota > Metazoa > Chordata > Mammalia > Artiodactyla > Physeteridae > Physeter > Physeter macrocephalus. The sequence continues at coordinate 52,480,612 of NC_041223.1, read as the reverse complement.
ATCTCAGTAGAAGCTTGATTATAGTGGGTTGAGAAATGAGCAGGATGTGAGGTGGCGGCCAGAAAAAGTAAAGGCAACTCTTTCAAGTGGTTTGGCTATGAAGGGAAGGAGGGAGAGCAGATGTCAAGTCAAGGAGGTTGTTTGTTGTTGTTGTTATTATTTTAAGAGGAGAGGGTTGAGCTGATATGAAAAAAACTAGTAGAGAAGGAAAAGGAGATGATATAGTACAGAGGTGATTAATGAAGAGAATGACATCTCTGAAAATGTAAGAAGGGAGGGGATTCAAGAAATATTTAATAAGCACCAATCATGTCAGGCACTGTTGCCCTCAAAGAGCATATGTTCTGATGGGGACAGAAAACAAAAAGGTAAATAAGTATCATATAAGGCATTTAGTATAACTAAATCTAGTGGTTCTTTAGATATAAATAATTTTAAAAAGTGTATAAAATACCAGAGAATATAATGCATAGAAAGATCCTTTTCTTCTTACTATTTCATACTTTTACTAAATTAGTTATTACTTCATGAAACTTGTTTTTCAGTTATGTATATTTGTGTGTATATTGGGTCATGATTTTTTTTCCAAAAAATTGAAATCCCCTGATTAGAGGATGAGTGAAGGCATTAATAGCCCTTGATGGAATGAGAAATAGCTCTTAAGCTGTAACTGTGGAAAGAAAAGATAATGGGGTAGATACAGGTGAGTTTGGAAATCTGGTGGTAGGGAGCTGAGGGTGAGTTGAGATTTGTGGAGGAGAAATTAGGCTGGCAGAGGGTTGGAGGAGGAGGCTATCCAGTTGGGACCATGTGTGAACAAAGGCATGGCTATGAAATGAAAGAATGGAAAATGTTTGAGATATGGTGAGCAATCCAGTTTGACGAGAAAGCAACCCACATTATTGAATCTACCTTTGCATTTTCCATTCTACCCCGCTTCCTAACATTTCTGCTGTTGCCATCCTAATTTGGGCCTGTATTATTCCCACTTAGAATAGTTTCATAACCAGTTTCTCTGTACCCAGATTCATTTTACTTGCTATTTCCAGTTGACCTTGATACATCACTGCTGCAATTTTTTTGTTCTTCCACCCACACTTCAAACAAGTCAACTTTGATATTCCCTATTACCCATTACATGTGGTGGTACTCAGTCATTTCTTGTATTGAAAAAATAGATGCATTTTGGAGAGTAGAGGGGGAGTAGTCTGAAAATGCAGGCTGCACCCCTATTATGGATTCCTTGAACCTCAGAATGAGGACACTATCTGTGTTGGGAATCCCCAAGACTACCCCCAGGTTTGGTGATTTACTAGGAAGACTCAGAGGACTCAGCATGTGGTTATACTCACAGCTACGATTTATTATAGTGAAAGGATACAGAGCACAAGTAGCAAAGGGAAAATGCGTGTGGGACAGCGTTCAGAGGAAATTAGGCACAAGCTTACAAGCGTCTTCTCCCAGGAGAGTCAAACAGAACATGCTTAATTCTTCCAGCAACTTACTGTGACAACAGGTGTGAAATGTTGTCTATTAGGGAAGCTCATTATAGGCTCAATGCCTAGAGTTGAGCAGTGGTTACAAAGGCACACTCTGCCTAGCATGTGCCAAAATTACAGACTTATAGAAGGAAACTAGGTGTTCAGCATAAATCACATTGTTTGTATACGATACAAACATTTAGGCACAGTGAGTCATTCTTACCATTTCTGGGAATGATGAGAACCCAAGTTCCCAGTCAAGGGCCCATTTTTGCAAGCAGGCATTGCTAAGGACGGTAGTCTCAGGCCTGCTGTGTTAATTCTTTTCTGCACGCTATTCTTACTTAATGTGATCCTATAAGGTGGGGAAGTGCCCTTACGGGCTGCTTTGGAAATGGGGTGGTATGGGCTTGGGAATGAGGGAAATGTGAAGAGGTCAGGACTTTGTTACCCCCTCTTCTTTTCTCTTAAATAAATTTGGGATCTGATGGAAAGTTTTGTATAGAAAAAGGTGCTGCTGTTAAAATTGCATTTGAAAACCACTCCTTTAGGGACTTCCCTGGTGGCCCAGTGGCTAAGACTCTGTGCTCCCAGTGCAGGGGGTCTGGGTTCGATCCCTGGTCAGGGAACTAGATTCCACATGCTGCAACTAAGTGTTCACTTACCGCAACTAAAGATCCTGGAGTGCTGCAACTAAGACCTGGCACAGCCAAAAAAAAAAAAGTTTCCCTTAAAAAAAAAAAAAAAAAAAAAGAAAACCACGCCTTTAAACAATGAGATGAATTTTAAGCAAAATATTGATAAAATCACATTGAGATTTTAGCAAGATCATCCCTGTAGTTGATGGAAGATATTTTTAGAGATTGTGGTGTGGTCGTGGTAAATGTGAGGCAGGAGGTGATCAGAGGCAGGGAGGCCAAGCCAGAGACAATAAGAGGCCCAGCTGGAGTGGTTGTGTGAAGAGGGGAGGAGGGAATGGATTAGAGAGTATTTCGGATGTAAAATTGAGTAGCACTAATGATTGATTGGCTGAGGACCTGGTTGAGGGCTGGGGAAAGGGTTTGTGGGATGGAGGAGAAGGAAATTAGCATTATCTTAGGTTTCTTACTTGGTTGATTCCAGGGAGTGGAAAAGAGCATTTTCCCTGGTTGTGAGATTCTCAAATCCTCCAACACTAATGGGTATCTGTCAATTCAGTTCTGGCACTATCTACCTGGAGGTAGCATCGGATCCCCCAAGTTAAAGGGCCAATCCCACAAAAGTGGCCCCACTTCAGAGGCCAGCTGCAAATGGGCTGCCCAAGCTACCCACACTTCCGCATGTCTGACTACAAATTTAGGGGGTTGATACTTAGCTAAATTTGATAATTTACTAGTAATGGTCATAGAACTCAGAAAAAACACTTTACTTATGTTTATCAGTTTATTATAAAGGGTACGTAGAACTCAGGAACAGACAAATGGAAGAGATGCACAGGGCAAGGGATGGGAGCAGGGGTGTGGAGCTTCTGTGCCCTCTCTGGGTATGTCACCTTCCTGGCACCTTGATATTTTCACCATCCTGGAAGCTCTCCATATCTTATTGTTCAAGAGTGTTTATAGAAGCATGTAAACATATAATTTAAAAAAATTACTTAAATAATTAATTTTTGGCTGAGTTGGCTCTTTGTTGCTGCGTGCAGGCTTTCTCTAGTTGTGGTGAGCGGGGGCTACTCTTTGTTGTGGTGCGTGGGCATCTCACTGCGGTGGCTTCTCTTGTTGCAGAACATGAGCTCTAGGCGTGAGGTCTTCACTAGTTGTGGCACGCATGCTCAGTAGTTGTGGCTTGTGGGTTCTAGAGCACAGGCTCAGTAGTTGTGGCGCATGGGCTTAGTTGTTCCGCAGTGTGTGGGGTCTTCCCGGACCAGGGCTCGAACCCGTGTCCCCTTCATTGGCAGGCAGATTCTTAACCACTGCGCCACCAGGGAAACCCTATAATTTTTAAAAGCTAATTTGTAAAACAGCATCTATAGCCCAAAGTTTCCCTTTTTCCTGTGAAAACTTTATTGAAGTACAATTTATATACAAATAACATTCACTGATTTTAGGTGAACAATTCAATGAGTTATGACAAATGTATACAGTCATGTAACCACCATCATAATCATGATATAGAATATCTCCATCACCCCTAAAATTTGCTCCTACCCCTTTGCTACCAATCCCATAACCCTATTCCTGGGTTCTAGAAACCACTGATTTGCTTTCTTTCACTAGAAAAGTTTTGCTTTTTCTAGAACTTCGTATACTGTAATCATATAAAATTAAATTTTGCTTCTGGCTTTTTTCAATTAGCATGATACTTTTAAGATTCATCTACATTGTTATATTTATCAGTAGTTTTAATCCTTTTTACTTCTGAGTAATATTCCATTGTGTGGATATACCATCGTTAACCCATTCACCAATTGATGGACATTTGGGTTCATTCCAGCTGTTAAATATTATAAATAAAGCTGCTGCTTCGAGTATTCAAATACAAAAAAAAAAGTGTTTATAGAATTTAATCTCCAGCCTCCCCTGCCCTCCCAGGTTGGTGGGTGGGACTGCAAGTTCCAACTTTCTAAACACTTGGTCTTGGTTGAAGTCTGGAGCTGCCGAAGAGGCAAGAGACCTTTTCTTCCCTCTTTGCTTCCTGGTGCGCGAGGAGAGGGGTTTAAGCGCACCGCTTAAAGGAGCTCCAGAAACGGGCGCAGAGCTACCGAAGAGACAAGAGACTTCTTCTTGCCTCTTTGTCTCCTGGTGCAAGAGGAAAGGGGATTAAGCGCACTGTGTAAAGGAGCTCCAGAAATGGGCGTGAGCCGCGGCTGTCGGTGCGGACATTAGAGAGACGGGTGTGGGACGCTAGGGTTGCTGCTGCCGTCACCAAGCGGCCTGTGTGCAGGAGCTCCAGAAACGGGCGCAGAGCTACCGAAGAGACAAGAGACTTCTTCTTGCCTCTTTGTCTCCTGGTGCAAGAGGAAAGGGGATTAAGCGCACTGTGTAAAGGAGCTCCAGAAATGGGCGTGAGCCGCGGCTGTCGGCGCGGACATTAGAGACGGGTGTGGGACGCTAGGGTTGCTGCTGCCGCCACCAAGAGGCCTGTGTGCGAGCACAGGTCACTCTCCACACTGCCCCTCCCGGGAGCTCGTGCAGCCCGCCACTGCCGGGGTCCCGGGATCCAGGGACAGCTTCCCTGGGAGAACGCGTGGCGC
>NC_041223.1:52457294-52474047 GCF_002837175.3 Physeter macrocephalus | reverse complement strand
CTACAGCCAGCATTGTTCTCAATGGTGAAAAACTGAAAGCATTTCCACTAAGATCAGGAACAAGACAAGGTTGCCCACTCTCACCACTCTTATTCAACATAGTTTTGGAAGTTCTAGCCACAGCAATCAGAGAAGAAAAAGAAATAAAAGGAATCCAAATAGGAAAAGAAGAAGTAAAGCTGTCACTGTTTGCAGATGACATGATACTATACATAGAGAATCCTAAGGAGGCTACCAGGAAACTACTAGAGCTAATCAATGAATTTGGTAAAGTAGCAGGATACAAAATTAATGCACAGAAATCTCTGGCATTCTTATACACTAATGATGAAAAATCTGAGAGTGAAATTAAGAAAACACTCCCATTTACCATTGCAACAAAAAGAATAAAATATCTAGGAATAAACCTACTTAAGGAGACAAAAGACCTGTATGCAGAAAATTATAAGACACTGATGAAAGAAATTAAAGATGATACACATCGATGGAGAGATATACCATGTTCTTGGATTGGAAGAATCAACATTGTGAAAATGACTCTACTACCCAAAGCAATCTACAGATTCAATGCAATCCCTATCAAACTACCACTGGCATTTTTTACAGAACTAGGAAAAAAAATTTCACAATTTGTATGGAAACACAAAAGACCCCGAATAGCCAAAGCAATCTTGAGAACGAAAAATGGAGCTGGAGGAATCAGGCTCCCTGACTTCAGATTATACTACAAGGCTACAGTAATCAAGACAGTATGGTACTGGCACAAAAACAGAAATACAGATCAATGGAACAGGATAGAAATCCCAGAGATAAACCCACACACATATGGTCACCTTATCTTTGATAAAGGAGGCAAGGATATACCGTGGAGAAAAGACAGTCTCTTCAATAAGTGGTTCTGGGAAAACTGGACAGCTACATGTAAAAGTAGGAAATTAGAACACTCCCTAACCCCACACACAAGAATAAACTCAAAATGGGTTAAAGACCTACATGTAAGGCCAGACACTATCAAACTCTTAGAGGAAAACATAGGCAGAACACTCTATGACATAAATCACAGCAAGATCCTTTTTGACCCATCTCCTAGAGAAATGGAAATAAAAACAAAAATAAACAAATGGGACCTAATGAAACTTAAAAGCTTTTGCACAGCAAAGGATACCATAAACAATACCAAAAGACAACCCTCAGAATGGGAGAAAATATTTGCAAATGAAGCAACTGACAAAGGATTAATATCCAAAATTTATAAGCAACTCTTGCAGCTCAATAACAAAAAAACAAACAACCCAATCCAAAAATGGGCAGAAGAACTAAATAGACATTTCTCCAAAGAAGATATACAGATCGCCAACAAACACATGAAAGAATGCTCAACATCATTAATCATTAGAGAAATGCAAATCAAAACGACAATGAGATATCATCTCACACCGGTCAGATTGGCCATCATCAAAAACTCTAGAAACAATAAATGCTGGAGAGGGTGTGGAGAAAAGGGAACCCTCTTGCACTGCTGGTGGGAATGTAAATTGATACAGCCGCTATGGAGAACAGTATGGAGGTTCCCTCAAAAACTACAAATAGAACTACCATATGACCCCGCAATCCCACTAATGGCCATATACCCTGAGAAAACCATAATTCAAAAAGGGTCATGTACCAAAATGTTCATTGCAGCTCTATTTACGATAGCCAGGACATGGAAGCAACCTAAGTGTCCATCAACAGATGAATGGATAAAGAAGATGTGGCACATATATACAATAGAATATTACTCAGCCATAAAAAGAAATGAAACTGAGTTATTTGTAATGAGGTGGATAGACCTGGAGTCTGTCATACAGAGTGAAGTAAGTCAGAAGGAGAAAAACAAATACCGTATGCTAACACATATATATGGAATCTAAGAAAAAAAAATGTCATGAAGAGATTAGTGGTAGGACAGGAATAAAACACAGACCTACTAGAGCATGGACTTGAGGACATGGGGAGGGGGAAGGGTAAGCTGTGACGAAGTGAGAGAGTGGCAGGGACATATATGCACTACCAAATGTAAATTAGATAGCTAGTGGGAAGCTGCCGCATAGCACAGGGAGATCACCTCTGTGCTTTGTGACCACGAGAGGGGTGGGATAGGAAGGGTGGGAGGGAGGGAGACGCAAGAGGGAAGAGATATGGGAACATATGTATATGTATAACTGATTCACTTTGTTGTAAAGGAGAAACTAACACACTGTTGTAAAACAGTTATACTCCAATAAAGATGTTAAAAAAACAAACAAACAAAGAAAAAAAACACTTGGTCTTTCTGGGGACCAGCCGTGTCCTAAGGTTATCTTGGGGCCCTACCCTGAGTTCATTAGCATATGTGGGATGGAAAGAGGCTCATTATGATAAACAGAAAGCACTCTATCACTTAGGAAATTCCAAGGGTCTTATGAGCTCTGTACTAGGGACTGTGGACCAAGGGCAAATATGTTTCTTATACCACTCTGGTAAACATCTCAAATTGCTGGAAACCTTTATGGAACTCTCAACCTATGCCTCCAGCTTCAACATGAACCCAAGCCTTGTTCTTGGTCCTATGAGGCCTAGGGTTCCAGGAGACCCTTAGTCCAGTTCTCTTTTGCAGGCTGTAAGCCCCCTGTATTAGTTAGGGTACAATTTAGGCCTCCGTAACAAAGAGACCCTAAAATACACTGCTTGAAAAGCAAGATAGACATTTATTTTACATAAAAATCCAGGCAGGTGGTCCAGAGCTGGTTTGGCAGCTCAGCATTGTTAGGGAACTTTGCTCTGCTTTGCTCAGCATTCTGTGCGCCTCTCCTTGCCAGGTTGGCTCTTCCAGCTGCAGTCATGGCACTTTCTTTCCAGTCAGAGGGAGGGAAGGGAAGGGGAGGAGTGGGATTCGCCCTTTCCCTTTAAGTGCTCCAGAGCGGAGCTGCACACATTTCAGCTTACATCCCATTGTTCGCATGACCATCCTGGCTGCCAGAGAGGCCAGGATATGGAATATTTCACTAGGCAGCCTTGTACCCAGCTAAAACCTTTATTCAGAAAGGGAGAACAGTTATTAGAGGATAGCTCTGCCCTATCCCCAACAGTCATGGTACATTTAAGGATTTTTTTTTCCTTTTTTAGAAAATGATGGAAATAATGTTGTGACTGTTAATTTTTTTCCTAAATTAAGTAGTTTTCATATTATTGAAACAAAGGAAACGTATTCAATGAAACAAGAGAAACAATGGCAAAATACCCTTGTAAAATCTTTGTCTAAAAATGTGCCAGTTTGCTGCTCACTGAACCTGCCCCAGATAAGGAATGGAGTTATAACTGGGCCTTACCACAATCAGTTTTCTTCCCCAAGAAGCTAAAAAAAGGATTAACACACCTCCCTGCTTTGAAACAGACCCTCTGTTGTGTCTCAACTCTTTGTGTTCAACCTAAAGGTGATGGAAAAGGGAAGGAGTCTCTCAAGCAGTGGGCTGAATTCAATGTGGTGACGTCTGAATGCTGTGTTGTTTTAGACAGTGAATAAAGAGGCAGTAGAAAACCCTTTGTGACTAGTGTCTAAGTCTCTGTCTTCTTACTGAAGAACCAGATTTAGGCCTAATGCAAGGAAAGGTACCACCCCTGCTGTGAGGAAGGATGTGATGAACCCAGGTGGCTCATTCATTGGAGTGGAGGCAGAGCAGACATTCCATTCTTCCTGGAAGAGGGGTTGTTGTGATAGCTTATGAGTTTGGGGTTTATTAAACTAAGACATTTATAAATATATTTATGTTACAAAATGTGTTTTATACTATTATTTTCATCAAAGTGATATTTACAACAACTGCTCAAATATATACAATTATAACTGGTTAAAAGTTTTAATGTGGCTATTAAGAAATAATGTAGAGCACTATGAAATATCTTCATTTCAGAAAGTCTAAAATTTTATATATATTTTTGTTTATAGCCTATACAGTTCAGACAGCCAAGAGTATGTCTCCAACTGCTGCTACAGAGGTTTATTCAAAAGCTTTAGCTGTTTGCCATGGACCACTGGACCACTATGACTTTCTGATCAAAGCTCATGAGCTGAAGGACGATGAACATCAAAGAAGAGTCATACAGTGTTTGCAGGAATTACATGAGGACCTTAAAGGATACAGTATAGAGGCAGAAGGCCTTTTTTCTAAGGTAAGGTTTGTGTGACATTAAAGATTGAACAGTTAAAAATGTAAGCATTTTAAAAATGGATTAAATGCAGTTGGGTACAATGATGAAAGCGCTTGAAAATTTCCTACCAGTTCCTTTAAACAAGCTCTGTTGGATCCCCATTTCTGACCTCTTGATGTTCCATAGCTTTCTTTCACCTTCAGGGGGATTCAAATAGCTTCACACTGAGGTATTTAAAAAAAAAAAACCCTAAATACCAGTCAAAGTGAAAACTTGTGTGCATTTCAAAGCTTCTCCCTCCCTCTAGGTTAGGCCTGGCCCAGGATCAGCAGCAGAGAAGAGGGAGTGACTTGTTCTCTCTCTCTTCTTCTCTTCTCTCTGCTCGCTTGGCTTCTCTAGGGTCAGAATGAGGGGGATAGAAGATTAGAGTGAAACAGCAGAGTCTTAAGTGACCAGTTAAGGGCCTTTTGTGTGGTAGATGCTGACATGCTAGCTTTCTGTGAGGGGCACTGGGTGGATTCTTCAGGACTCCCATGAGGACCTCCCTGCTGCTCCACTCTGTGACTGACCTCTTAGGACTCTAACGGAACATCTCACACCACTACCTGGGGCTGAGACGGCCTTGCCCTTGCACTTAGCCTTCTTAGGGGGGGTCCTATCAGGACAGCGCTAACCAGGTCACCTTTATGGCGTCTACTTAGGCCACGGGAAGTATAACATCTCATTTCTCCAACCCCTTCTGCATGGGCAGCTTCAGTCAGTCTCCTGCCCTTGGACTTCTGCAGATATAAGAAGCAAGCACCAGTGTCTGTCTTTGTCCTATGCACCCCTATACTCCTGAGGACACGTGTCAAGTTCTTCCATGAATTCTTTCACACCCTGCTTTGGTAGCTGTCTGTAGATTTTCTCACCTCAATGAGTATCCAGCCCATTTTTTCCTTAATGCTAATCTCCTTGGATGTTTCTCTTGGGGACCCCTGGCACTTGGCATGAGGTTCATCTGGGGGAAATGCCACAGAATTCTTTACCCAGCTAACAACTTTCTACCTTGATTACTTTGGTTTTAGGGCTGTTTTTTGACTTTTTTTTTCTTTTTTTAAGTAATTCCTGCATGGATCCAATTAGTGCCTCTCTTTAGTGTGTAGGGGGACCTGTCTCCCCTTGTCCTCAGCTTTGAGTTTTTGCTGAAATTCTGAGACACCAGGAAAACTCCCATTCCTATCCTGCTGTAGAAGCCATTGTCATCAGTGGTGTCATCCTCAAATCATGAGGGGTATTAATAGTTATAAGAGTTAGAATATTGTTCAACCTAAGAAACTACTTTTCCTTTAACTGACTGACCAAACCTCCTCCCCCACCCCCCTAAACAAATATTCTTTTATTATAAGATCTTTACAAGAAAGGTATTGTATAACAATGTTAGTAGTACTTTATTTAAAAACTCTACTGAAAGTAATTTTACGTTTGAAAAAGCACTTCAGAGTGTAATGAAATAGTTTTATTTTTATATAAGGAAAAGGTTGCCATTGTGTTAACATCTTTTGGTTAAAAGGAATAGAGAATTATTTAGGTTTGAGAGAGAAATGGAGATGTAGAATAAGATTACATAAGAAAATAGCAATGAAGGGCATCTCCAATCACTCAGCCAGGCCTCACAGAGCCTGTGCCAGCTTTCAGCAGTGTCACAGCTCTGAAAGCTTTGATGACTTGTAGGAGGTACCCATTGATTCTCTAGAACCCTGCCATTCACATAATCTGCTTACTTTTTGTTCCTTCTCCCCATGCCCTTACCCACTTCTGTTCATTCTACCAGCTTCTCAGTTCTTTTCCTATATCCGTGGTTTAAATTCCTGAGTAAAAATCTGACAGTCCACCCAAACACTTCATCCCTGTTTGGGCAGAGCTTTCACACCAGTTTTCCAGAGGCTGCTAGTCAGCACAAAGATTGGATCTCTGTATGAGGTGCCATCCAGGGCTCCTGTGAGTGGGGCGGTTTCCCTCAGAAGTGGACTGTGAGTGTGGGAGCCAGAGTGTGTTAGCTAATACAGAACAATGGTTATGGGAAATAATGATGAATTATCCCTTTTGATGGCCAACCTTTTCTGTTTTTCCTGTGTTTCCAAAGTTTATGGGTGAGTCAAGAAGCAAAAAGTTTGGAAAATACAGATTGCTTAGGTACTACATACCTAATTATAGTTTGCAATACAGGAGGTCTTCCAAATAAAATAACAGCTTTGTTACATGTCATAGCCAGGAAACAAGATGTTTTACTTACCAGACTTTTTTTGTTATCTGAAAGTTAAATTTCTCTCATGACTGTTGTATCTTATTCCCTTTCTAGCCCTCTCCCTTTTGGAAATACAGTCCTTTTCCTCCTCCCCACTGTGTATCATCCCTAGGGCTCATCTTACAGGGGTTGGTGAACTTCCATTTCTTAATAAAATATTCCTTAAATTAACTTATCTGGTTGCCAATTCAACAACCTGTTTTTTTTTCTTTAAAATTATTATTTGGCTCTTCTTAAGGGTATTTTCCCATACTTCCACCTTTGATTTATAAACTGGCTATGCTGGATTTGCGTAGTAAATAGATAGCTATTTAGCAGTAAGTAAATGCAGTACTTTCTATCTAGAGGCCCTGGTTTTATTGGGTAATTCTTATGTAAGGAGGAAATATGACAAGTCAGGTAGTTTCAAATGTGTCTAATGAAAGCTTATATTTGTTAAATCCCAATGCATATGTGAAAGAATGTTTAGTAAATGGATCGACATCTCTTTATGATAGTATTTGTCCTGTAGTTTCTTAAGCCCACCAAATCATTGTTTTTCAATGTTTTTCAAACATTGAAAAAGACCCAAATATCAAATGTAATTTGAATAAAACATATATAAAAGCTTTAGTTTTGAAGATTCTAATGGTGCCACAGACCTACTTCTAAAAATACTGATATGCTGATTCTCAGAGAAGGAAACTTTGGACGGTTAGGTTTTCCAGCAGTAGAACTTTGTTGGTATGTAGAGTTCTTGATTTTGGTAAATAGGGTTTATAATTTCATGGACATTTGATTTTTCCCCCAGCTTTATTGAGATATTATTGACAGATAACATGTAAATTTAAGGTATGCAATGTGATGATTTGATACCTGTATACATTGCAAAATGATTACCATAATAAAGTTAGTTAACACCTATATCACTTCACATAATTACTGTTTCTCTTTGTGGTAAAAACATTTAGGATCTACTCTTTTTTTTTTTTTTTTTTTTTTGTGGTATGCGGGCCTCCCTCTGCTGCGGCCTCTCCCGTTGCGGAGCACAGGCTCCGGACGCGCAAGCCCAGCGGCCATGGCTCACGGGCCCAGCCGCTCCGCGGCATGTGGGATCCTCCCGGGCCGGGGCGCGAACCCAGTTCCCCTGCATCGGCAGGCGGACGCGCAACCGCTGCGCCACCAGGGAAGCCCCAGGATCTACTCTTTTAATGACTTTCAAGTATATAATATAATACTGTATTGTTAATTATAGTCACCATGATTCCCAGAACTTATTCATATTATAGCTGAGAGTTTGTACCCTTTGACCAGTATTTTACCATTTCCCCTACCCCACAGCCCTTGGTAACCACCATCCTATGAATTATGCTTTTTAAAAATTCTGCGTGTAAGTGAGAACATACAGTATTGTCTTTGTCTGACTTATTTCAGTTAGCATATATGGGCATTTGATTTTGTTTTTGATGCAGATGTTTAAATATTCATTTTGGTGGACTTAAAAAAAAAATTGTGCACCTAAGAAACTTTCTGTAAGGGTAAGCCATAATGTGAGAATAAAATGCACCTTCTTCACAAAATGCCAGAATTATTAGTGAGAAAAAATTGGTGGCAGACTATTAGGCTGCTTTCACCTACCTACATAAAAATGTTTTCTCTAGTAAAAATTTGAAAAAGTTATGAGCAGATGACTATGCTATATAAGCAACAAACTATGAAGAATAAGCATTTATAAACACTTTACTTTTATTATCAAATAAAACTTACAGCCAGGTTAATCTGACACATTTAATGTATGCATAATTGTTATTGTGCTGTGAGGTAATTAGGCATAAATGGTAAGTAAGTAGTTCATGTAAATCACTATAACTAGAATTACTTTTACACAGCCAAATCAAGCATTTCTAGAGTCATGGAGGGAGAGAATTAAAGAGTGTGGAGCTACTCTGAAAAATCTCTGTTTCCATTAATCAGGTGTATACAGGCAGCCAGGTTTTTTTCATCTCTGGGGAGGAGAAACCTGGGAATTGGGAAGAGGAGTGGGGAACAAAATTCCTTTTCCTTTTCTCCTGCTCTCCACAAAATAATTTTGCTTTTCCTTCATGAGAAATTATTATTTCAAACTTCCTTTTACAACCTATGTCTTTTATTTGGATACCTCTCCTCACTCTGCCAAGAACAGTGCATATAGCAGGTAGAGTCGACCTGCGCTGCCTTGAATCCAGCTAATCTAAGGTCTTGGTGCTTTCTGTGATCTGGCTTCTAGCATCTGGAGGCCATGAATAGGATACCTGGAATGTTGGGCTGTGGAATTTTCTCTCGGGAGATGCAGGAGGCCTATTGTCTGGGTCCCTTCAGTTATTTATCCAAGACTAGGCAGTTTGCTGGTTTTTCCTCAGTTCCTCTCTTCTCTCCCCCAACTAAGGAAATGAGCACTTATACTCTCTGTTCCTCTTCTTAGAATTGGCATTTCCTATAGGTGAAGTAGGTTGAGCAGTGTGATTTAGGTAAAGCCTCCCTGTTTCCTGGTAATTTATCCTTCAGAACATCATAAGCAACATTGAGTATGAAATAGACATCTATAGCTACAGCTTTATTAAAGACCAGAAATATTTTTAAATGAATATTTTCTTGTATCAAATTTTTATGAAAGCCGAAACAAAAGATTACGTCCTAACCCAATGACGGCATTATTTGTAAGGAAGTGAGTCAAACTGCATTGTTTTTTGAGAACTAACACATGTCAAAGACTCATTTAAAGTCTGAAATTTGAGAGAGTGTAATGGGCGTGCTTCAGTCTCCAGAATAATTAACAAATGTATCCAATTACATTTTTTTTTTTTTTTTTGCGGTACGCGGGCCTCCCACTGCTGTGGCCTCTCCCATTGTGGAGTCCAGGCCCCGGACGCGCAGGCCCAGCGGCCATGGCCCACGGGCCCAGCCTCTCCGCGGCACCTGGGATCCTCCTGGACCGGGGCACGAACCTGCGCCCCCTGCATCAGCAGGTGGACCCTCAACCACTGCGCCACCAGGGAAGCCCCCCAATTACATTTTAAGTTTTGTCATGGTTCTGAAGGTAAAATTATGCCATCAATGTAGATGAGAATGTCTTTTTTTTTTGAGTTTTTTCTTCCAGTTTTATTGAGATATATTTGATATATAGCACTGTATAATTAAGGTATAGGGTATACTGATCTGACTTACATGCATCATGAAATGATTACCACATAAGTCCAGTGAATATCCATCATCTCCTGTAGATACAAAATAAAAGAGAAAGAAAAAAATACTTTTTTCTTGTGATGAGAACTCTTAGGATTCACTCTCCTAACAACCTTCACATATAACATACATAAGTGTTAATTATATTAATCATGTTGTACATTACATCCCTGTTATTTATCTTATAACTAGAAGTTTGTACTTTTTGACCACCTTCATCCAGTTCTCCCCCGCCACCCCCTTGCCAGATGAGAATGTATAAATTCCTTAAAATAAATGTAAAGAAAAGGGGTATAGCCCTATTTTATAATGTCTGAGATAGGAATTTTATCTGTCATTGTCCGCCAAAACTGACTACTTTGGTTATGGCAGCAGAATTATGTAGGCCATAAGGAGGCATTAGAGCCATGGAATCTATGCTGAGATTTTGGTCAGGTCTCTAGATCAGGTGTTGGCAAATATTTTCTGTAAAGGACCATGTAGGAAATCTTTTAGGGTTAGGGGGCCATATGATCTCTGTCATAGCTATTCAGTTCTGCCACTGTAGTCAGAATAGCCGTGGATAATACAAAAATAAATGTATTCTGATAAATATTTATTTAGAAAAACAGATGTCAGACTGGATTTAGCCTATAGGCCATAATTTGCCGACCCCTGCTGTAGATGGATGACTGCTTCCTGACTAGATTTGAGGGCTGGTGGGAGACCATTAACAGTATTCAAGGTTCTATTGGAACTGTACTTAGTCTAGCTTTCCAATCTGATTTTCCATTACTTCCCTTTATGTATACCTGCCTCTAGTCAACAGAACTATTCACTGATTTATTACATAGACAAACAGACAAATGGAACAAAACAGAAAGACTAGAACATACATGGAGACTTGATGTACCATTGAGTTGACACTGAAAATCAGTGGGAAAAAGATGGTCTAGTCAGTAAACAGAGATGAGACAATTGATGATCTTTGTGAAAAGTAAAATAAAATTAGGTACCTACCTCTCTGAACATAAACATAAATTCCATAGAGTCAGTGTTCTAAGTTTAAAGTGAAACTTTAAAACTTCTTGAAGAAAATATAGAGGATTATCTTTGTGAACCTGGGGAAAGGAAGACTCTCTTATACAAGATATGAAAGTTTAAATTATAAAGGTAAAGTTGGATACACTTGACTCTACTAAAATTTAAAACTTCTAGTCAACAGTAAGCACCATAGAAAGGTGAAAAGGCAGACCACAGACTGGGAGAAAATATTTGCATCAAAAATAATTGACTAATAGATTGACTATAATAATTGACTATATATATCTAGAATGTATAAAGAATTCCTACCAAAAATAGAAAAAAAAATCAGACAACTTAGTAAAAAATGGACAAAGAAGAGTCTGTTTTGGGGTGATAACTAGCAGATGCCACAAAAACAGATAGGTAAATCAGAACGTATTTTTTAAAATGGAATGTTGGGATGATAAACTTCAAAATCAGGATTGTTAACTCTGAGCAAGAAGGGCACAAAGGGGGGGCTTCAACTCTATCTAATGTGTTTTTAAATTTTGGAATAAATATTTCAAAATGTAAAGATTTGATAAAGCTGAGTGGCAGGTAACCAGGTATTCAATATTTTCTCCAATTTAGCGTGTTTATAATATTCCATAATAAAAGTATTTTTAAGTGTAGCTGTGAGATATTTCAACAGGTTAGTTGATTTAAGAAAATAATTTTGAGGAAATTATAACTTTTCCTGATAATTTAATTCTAGACTCTACTAGTTCAGAATTTGCTCTTACAAATAGACTGAGTGAGGAAGGGGTATCATTAGCTCAAAAAGTACTCAGCAAAACATAGGGAATATCTTAGTAAGAGGTTTTTAGCGATGAAACTTCTTTCCTCTTTCTGAAATCTCATGAGCTGAGTTTTCTTGGGCTTAAATCTTTTTCATGAATGCCAGATGTTTCTGAGTTCTGTGTACATTGGACTTAATCTTACCTCATGTTCAGCAGAGTTTGTCTTTTCCAGGTAATGTGTCCATTTTACATACTGGGGAAATAATTAGCCAAGTGTCTTCTTGTCCTTTAGGAGATTAATACATCTTCAGGGTGAGCACTGGGGAAAGAAGTTCTATTGTATAGCTGGGAAAAGCAAATGATTTTTCGTTTTACAGAAAAATTTATCATGCTTAGCTAGAAAATGTATCTCTTTGTTTATCAGAATGCCCTGAATTATCATATATAAATTCAGTTCAACAACAACAAGAAGAGTTGGTCCTCACTATGTGCTAGGCCCCGTGGAGCCAAGGATACAGGTGTAATTAAGGTTAATGTTTTGTGACTTCAGTGATACCTTATTCAGTGGAAGAAATGGTCATAAACAGCTGTTTATAACTCACTGAATTAAGTACAAAAATTCATATGGGTATAAAACGCATATGGGGACAGTCTTTGAAAACCCACTCTAAATAAAAGGATTTAAATTTTATTCCATATTATTGCTTCACTTGAGCCTTCTAATTCTGTTTCTCATAAAGAAATTTTATGAATCAAATTACTATTCATTTACTCTTGAAGGACAAGGTTCTAAGGATATACATCAAAATTAACAACATAAATCCCATAAAAAATATATGCTGGGCTTCCCTGGTGGCGCAGCGGTTAAGAATCTGCCTGCCAGTGCAGGGGACACTGGTTCAAGCCCTGGGCCGGGAAGATCCCACACGCCGCGGAGCAACTAAGCCCATGCACCACAGCTACTGAGCCTGTGCTCTAGAGCCCGTGAGCCAGAACTACTGAGCACGCATGCCACAACTACTGAAGCCCACACGCCTAGAGCCTGTGCTCCGCAACAAGAGAAGCCACTGCAGTGAGAAGCCCGCACACTGCAATGAAGAGTATCCCCGGCTTGCAGCAACTAGAGAAAGCCCGCGTGCAGCAACGAAGACCCAACTCAAAAACAAAAAAAATAAATTAATTAAAAAATAAATAAATTTAAAAATGTATACATATGCAACACATTTATATATTTAAGTTTATATGTATTAACTATTTGCCTCTAAGAAGGATCAGTATCACTATGTTTAAAATTCCTTTTTCACATGTTAAAAAAATATATCAATTAAAAATATATTCAAGTTACTTTCACATTTGTCTTAAAATAGGTTGCTGCTCTGGCATATAGAATGGCTTTGCTATTTCAAATGTGTCCAGTTTCTGAATTGGTCATGTAACAGTTTCAGTATTACATAAATTCAGTATTATTCCTATAATAATGAACTGTTAATCAAAATAAATTCAATATTTACTATTTAAAGAGAATAATAAAATGTAAATAATGCACTCTAGATTAATATTTAAATAAACTTTATAAAACATTTCTGAGAATTATTATTCTATAAAGCTTCCATTTGTGCAAAAGTATATCACTTAAATAACAGCAGCTTTTGAAACTAAAATTGAGAAATCAAAATTACATTTGAAGAGATACCAAAAAAAAAAAGGTCTCAAGTTTCTTCTCAGATTCAGAATGTTCAATAGTAGGCTTATGTGAAGACTGAATCAACCCTAAAGATAATTCTTTATTCTTTTCAGGATGTGGGAATGGTGGGGGGAAATCCAGCACATAAGAGAGGAAAATCAGGATGGATAGACAGGAGACTAGAAAAATCCCTTGGCAGAAAATATTTATGAAGAAGGAAAACAGGTCTCTATTTTAAGGCTTGTTCACTTGGATCCACTGGCAACAAGGACATGGAGGAAGAAGTAGGGAGGAAAGCATGCTGGTAAGGGTGAGAATCTGAGTAAAGGGCAGTGGAAAGACCTCTTTTCAGATAGAGGCCGACCCTTTGGTGAAGGGCATTGCTTTATTTGGAAGAGCCATAGGATGTGGTAGATTTTGATTTCTGTTCTAGTGATTTCATTCTCCTTATAAAGTTACCAGTCAGTTAATCTAGTTCTAAATTGTCTAGATTTTTTTTTCAGTTGTTTTTCCATAAATCTGTTTAAGCCTGAAGCTCGGAGTTCTTCACCAGTTGCTTCCACATTTGCTGTACCTAAAGATTCTCTATGAAGTTGGCATATCTTTTTTTTTTTTTTTTTTGCGGTACGCGGGCCTCTCACTGTTGTGTCCTCTCCCGTTGCGGAGCACAGGCTCCGGACGTGCAGGCTCAGCGGCCATGGCCCATGGGCCCAGCCGCTCCGCGGCATGTGGGATCTTCCCGGACTGGGGCACAAACCTGCGTCCCCTGCATTGGCAGGCAGACTCTCAACCACTGCGCCACCAGGGAAGCCCCTGAAGTTGGCATCTCTTAAGGATAACTCTAAGAAGCTATATTGTCTTTTAACAATATTAAACTTTTCAGGAGTTAGATATTTGCCTTCAATTAGTTTTTTTAAGTTGAATAGTAATTCTGATTTTGCTTTATACAGTTTTAAAAAAATATATATTTATTTATTTATTTTGGCTGCACCAGATCTTAGTAGCAGCATGTGGGATCTTCAGTTGCGGCATGCGGACTTTTTGGTTGTGGCATGTGAACTCTTAGTTGCAGCACACATGTGGGATCTAGTTCCCGGACCAGGGATCGAACCTAGGCCCCCTGCATTGGGAGCACGGTGTCTTACCCACTGGACCACGAGGGAAGTCCCTATAGTTGGTTTTTAACTGAGTGAAAACCTCTATTTGGAAACAAGAGAACTATAAAGAAAAACTGAGCAATTCCAATCCATGCCATCATCTCCAATGGAGATGTGTAGATATTAGGACCTGAACACTGAACACACATTTCAGGCCACACTGCCACAGCCATGTACAGCTTCTGCAGGAGAAGCATGAAGCATAGCTCCAAGGTAATCCATAGTCCCTTCATGGCAGTGAAGACCACCACAGAGCTTCCTTCAGTTACCTTTGCCCTGATGAACCACAAAAAGCCCCCACAAGTATTTCTCCCTGAACCACACTTCCGCCTGGCAAGGGTGGCTTGTCCTCAGAGCAGGTAATAGGTAGTGTTGTTTCCTCCAGTTTCCTCCCATTCAGTGCATTCTCCACACTGTATCAATAATGATATTTCTAACGGATAATCTGATTGGACCATTCTCCTGCTTAAGGCTTCTCAGTGCCCTCCAGAGAAAGTACAAACTCATTAGCATGTTCTACAGGGTCCTTGAGAGCCTGCCTGGTCCCTGCCTCTTGCCAGCCTCATCTGTCTTTGTTCTCTGCTGGCAGTAAAAGCAGCAGCTGTGACAAGCTACTTGAAGATTGTTAGACAAGACTGGGGCCTTCTCTTGCCTTTGGGTCTTTGTTAAGGCTGCCTGTCCCCCCATCCTTTTACTGTAGCCCATCTCACATGGCCCACCTGGTGACCACATGCTCCTTTAGTAAATACCATGTCATTGTTTTCTGGATCTTGTAGGTCTGCAGAACTTAGCTCACTGCCTGATACAAAGTAGGTGATCAATGCTCAATCCATGTTTCTGGAATAAATGAAAAAAACATGAAGATTTGAATGAATAACAAAGCAATCACTGAAGAGTCACAAAATAATTCTCTGCTGACTCTGAAGGCAGTTGTCTTGGTGGCTGTGAGCCTATCCATGTGTCTATGTGAGAGCATAGGTGTCTCTGAGTTATTTTGTTTTTTTAAAAAAATTAATTAATCAATTAATTTATTGGTTGTGTTGGGTCTTCGTTGCTGTGCACGGGCTTTCTGTAGTTGCGGTGAGCAGGGGCTTCTCATTGTCGTGGCTTCTCTTGTTCCGGAGCATGGGCTCTAGGCACACAGGCTTCAGTAGTTGTGGCACATGGGCTCAGTAGTTGTGGCTTGCGGGCTCTAGAGCGCAGGCTCAGTAGTTGTGGCACATGGGCTTAGTTGCTCCACGGCATGTGGGATCTTCCCAGACCAGGGCTCAAACCCGTGTCTCCTGCATTGTCAGGCAGATTCTTAACCACTGCGCCACCAGGGAAGCCCTCTGTGAATTTTTATATTCACTTGCTTCTCTGTGGACATGTTTGTGTTCTCATTTCCTCCATAGTGTCAGTTCTTTGAAAATCCAGGAGAAGCCTGGAAGGCCACTTTAATCCCTCAAATTGAGAACCTCAACTAGGTTCAGACTGAGGAATATTTTCCACATCCTTCTTTTGATAAACTCCAGGTAGGTTTGAGAATTATGCTTGAGTCCTGGACATCCCTCTGAACAAGTGGTGGACTGGAGTAGGTCACACCTAGCTTATCTTCACCTAAGCTAGTCCAGAATTCGAATATCAGTTAGGAGTGAGTGAACTGGAAGGATTTGCTGAAGAAATTGCCTCCTGTCATTTGTCTCCCACTGACACACATAGGCACTTAGAAATGCTTGTTGCTTGAATGCCTGCAACATTAAAAAGTCATTTGCATCTTCAAATTCTGTTATAATCAGAAATTGAGCCATTTCTTATGCTAGTTGTAGAGGTTTAAACTCTGCCCCCCACACTTGTTAGTTATTTAGGTACTTAAAGGGCTTAATTATACTAGTAAACTGAACAAATTGGTGTACTTTAGGTTAAAAGGGTTCTTTTGCAAATCAGCTGATGGTATTTAAGAAAAGATTTTCATTTAAAGAGAATTTGTGGGTGCTAACATATAGTGCAGTTCTTTAGTTTTAATGATCTTCTTAGAAACCTGAAGTGATCTACTTTTATTAAACAGTGGTCTATGTTGAGAATGATATAATGCTTGTTTTTAAAAGATGTAATTATGCTCAGTATTCCAGCTGGAATCACTGTCTCTCATTTTAGGAGTTAGTAATGGAATGGTGAGGGGAGTAGGGAGAAACAGGAAAAGGAGTATTCCTGCATTTTAAACAAATTGAAACCAACTCTTTATTTTAAAGCATCACCCTTATTATATCTAATTGTCCTAATGGAAATTATACTTGACTAGCAGGTAGCCAGTAACCCAGAAAGGTGGAGGACATGCTGTTTTAATTTATAACTTTGATGAGAATCACCTTGGATTATTTTTAATGCTAGAATTTTTGTTGTTGTTGTTGTTTTGTTGTTGTTGTACGCGGGCCTCTCACTGTTGCGGCCTCTCCTGTTGCAGAGCACAGGCTCCGGGCGCACGGGCTCA
>NC_041223.1:52436333-52457147 GCF_002837175.3 Physeter macrocephalus | reverse complement strand
GGCTCAGCGGCCATGGCTCACGGGCCCAGCTGCTCCGCGGCATGTGGGATCTTCCCGGACCAGGGCACGAACCCGTGTCCCCTGCATCGGCAGGTGGATTCTCAACCACTGTGCCACCAGGGAAGCCCTAATGCTAGAATTTTAATATCATAAGGAACAAAGGATAAAGTTAGAATGATTAAATCAAAATATTTGGAATGATGGATGGCAAATGTTTACTTTGCAGAAGTTAAAGGAATAGTTTTCAAAGCAATTGTCTAAAATGCAAATATGTAGATATTTTTAGAATAATTTTAGACTTAGTTCAAAAGTATAAGTAATACAGTAATTAATCACCTTACCAAATTTTGTTTTGTTTTTCGCAACTTTTTATTTTGAAAATGGGTAACATTTTGCCACATTTGTTTTCTTTTTCTCTCTGTCTCTCAATATTTTTTCTTTAATCATCTGAAAGTAAGTTGTAATATCATAACACTTGACCTCTAAAAACATCATTATGTATCTCCTAACAAGGACCTTTTCCTGAATAACTATATTACCATTATCACACCCAAGAAACTTAACATTGATGTAATGATATCTAAAATAGGGCCACCCGATTTAGCAAACAAAAATACAGGATGTCCAGATAAACCTGAATTTCAGATAAAGAATGAATAGTTTTTTAGTATATATATGTACCATGCAATATTTGGGACATATATGTACTAAAAAATTATTTGATATCAGTGTAAAATTCAAATTTAACTGGCATCCTGTATTTTATCTGGCAATCCTAAATATGAAGCCCATATTCAGATTTCTTCAGTTGTCCCCCAAATGTTCTTTTAACTGTGTGTGTGTTTGAATCCAGTAATCATGCTTTACATTTGACTTTGTCTAATAAAATTTTGATAGAATAATTATCAGATATTTACTTTAAAAAATATAATCCTCACATTCAAAAGATTCTCTGTGTGGAAGTGGGCTTTTATGTATATAAAATTCAAATCATAAATTTTTACTAAATTTAGTGGTTTGGAGTGCATCACTAAATGCATAACAACTAGGACCCCAAACACTTGTGACATCAGCACATTTCCTTATTGGACAATTGGCAATTTATTCATATCGTTTAAAAAAATTTTAATGACATTTTTCTGACAGCTGCTTTTCTTATTATCCTCCCTTTTGATTTAGTATATAGTATTGTAATACTTATTATAGTAAGTCTCCTAAACTTGACATGCTTTCTTGACTAGATACCTATGAGTTTAGTTTTTTTTTTTTTTAGATTCCACATGTAAGTGAGTTCATATGTTGTCTTTCTCTGTCTGATTTATTTCTCATAGCATAATGTCCTTAGTGTCCATCAATTTGTCACAAATGTTGATTTCTTTCTTTTTTAATGGTTGAATAATTTACATTGTTTGTGTGTATAACACTTAAGTTGTTTCCATGTTTTGGCTATTGTAAATGATGCTGCAATGAAAAAGGAGTTGCAGATATCTTTTTGAGCTAGTGTTTTCATTTGGATAAATTTCCAGAAGTGGAATTGCTAGATCATATGGTAGTTCTATTTTTAACTTTTTGAGGAACCTCCGTACTGTTTTCCATAGTGGCTGCACCAATTTACATTCCTACCAACAGTGCATGAGGGTTCCCTTTCTCCACATCCTCACCAACACTTATTTCTTGTTTTTTTGGTAATAGCCATTCTAACAGATGTAAGATGATATCTCGTTGTGGTTTTGATTTCATTTCCTGATGATTAGTGACGTTGAGCATCTTTTCACGTGCCTTTTAGCCATGTGTATGACTTCTTTGGAAAGAATGTCTGTTCAGATTTTCTGACCGTCTTTTAATTGGATTGTTTTCTTGCTGTTGAGTTGTATGAGTTCTTTGTGTATTTTAGATACTAACCCTTTATCACATATGATTTAAAATATTTTTTCTCATTTGGTAGGTTGCCTTTTCATTTTGTTGATTGTTTCTTTTGCTTTTTAGTTTGATAAAGTCCCATTTGTTTATTTTTGCTTTTGTTGCCTTTGCTTTTGATATCAAATCCAAAAAGTCATTGCTAAGACCAGTGTTAAGCAGCTCACCACCTGTGTTTTCTTTTAGGAGTTTCATTGTTGCAGGTCTTATGTTCAAGTCTATAATCCATTTTGAGTTGGTTTTTGTGTATGATATAAGTAGTGGTCCAGTTTCATTTTTTTTTTTCATGTGGCTGTCCAGTTTTCCTAACACCGTTTATTGAAGAAACTATCCTTGAATCTTGGCTCCTTTATATACCCTTGTCTCCTTTGACCTCGGCTCCTTTGTATACCCTTGGCTCCTTTGATATAAATTAATTAATCATATACGTGTGGATTTATTTCTGGGCTCTCTGTTCTGTTCCATTGATCTGTGTGTCTGTTTTAATACCAGTACCATACTGTTTTTTTTTTTTTTTTTTTTTTTTTTTTTGCGGTACGCGGGCCTCTCACTGTTGTGGCCTTTCCTGTTGCCGAGCACAGGCTCCGGACGCGCAGGTTCAGCAGCCATGGCTCACGGGCCCAGCCGCTCTGCAGCATGTGGGATCTTTCCGGACCGGGGCACGAACCCGTGTCCCCTGCATCGGCAGGCGGACTCCCAACCACTGCGCCACCAGGGAAGCCCCACCATACTGTTTTGATTACTATAGCTCTCTCTTGAGAATAGATACTTTCAGATACTTTTATAAATACTTATATCAAACCATTAATATGGCCTAGTAAAATATATTATGACATCAGTTAGAATGCTTTCAGTTGCGAATAACAGAAAACCCAACTAAAACTAGGTTAAATAATACAGTAATCATTGGCTCATGTAGAAGTCCAGGGATAAGTATGCTTCAGGTGCAGTGTATTAGGCCCCTGACTCCATTACTTACTTGGAGATCTTCTTGATCTTGCCCTCTTGATTATTTTGGCTTTGTGTTCAGCTTGGCTTATCTCAAAGTAGCAAACTAGCATCACATCTACACAGCATACTGTGCAGAAGACTAGAGCTTCTCTTTCACCTAGAGTTGAACAACAGAACTCTGCTTGACTGAACTTAGTCATAAGCTCACCCTTGAACCCCTCATCCAGTTGTGGAGGATAGAGCTGGGAGTGGGATCATTCTCACATAAAGGACATGGCTACTGCACAGGTATAGAAGATTGTTGAGAACAATCTGAAAGCCCTGAGGCGTGTCCCTCCATTTTGTCAACAAATCTGTTTCGCTGGTTAGTTCACTCTTCTCTGTAACGATTCTCTAGAGCCTTCTTAGTACCCTTCAAGCTGAACTACACTTCCCCTATCACTTTCAGCAAACGTCTACATCTTTATAAAGAGAAAACAGAAGGTGTTGGGTTGGACCTCCTTCAACTTCCTATATGAAATTGCAATCCCAGAAGTCTGGGTGGACATGAGGGAATGTGAGGGAAAGTCAATATCTTAGTATGAGATTTTTCTATTTTAAGTTATCCTTCCATCATTTATTTCTAATTTTATTCCATTTTGGTTGGAGTACAGTGATTCTTTTTTTGTGTGTGTGTGGTATGCGGGCCTCCTTCTGCCGTGGCCTCTCCCGTTGAGGAGCACAGGCTCCGGACGTGCAGGCCCAGTGGCCATGGCTCACGGGCCCAGCCGCTCCGCGGCACGTGGGATCCTCCCAGACCCGGGCGCGAACCCGGTTCTCCTGCATCGGCAGGCGGACGCGCAACCACTGCGCCACCAGGGAAGCCCCGAATACAGTGATTCTTTGGAGTTTATTGAGGTTTCCTTTATGGCTTGGAATATGCACAGTATTTGAAAATGTGCTCCGTGTTCTTGAATGTATTCTTGATATGTTTGGTAGAGTTTGTATAGTTATAAAATAGCTTAAGTGTACATTAATGTTGTTCAGATCTTTGAGAAGGGTGTGTCGAAGGGTGCGATGTTTCTTCTTCGTGGTCCATAGGTTTGGATAGAAACAGGTATCAGTACATGAAGTTTACAGTCTTCAGCATGAGTGAGTGGGCCTTGTGATTAGGTGTGCAGAGGTGGGCAGTGAGTGGGAACTCCCCAGTGCCGTGTCCTGCACCCAACAGATAAGGAAATGGCTGGTTGTAGAGTTGATGTGGCTTACCCAGAGTCACATAGCTAATAAGTAGCCGAACTAGAATTTGTACCCAGATCTTTTGAGTTCAACTCTAATACTCTTTCCTTATATCTTTTATGCTTAGTGGAGGTAGGTGATAGCTTTCCACTATCTTCCAACATCATCCTTAAGCTTACCATCTGCACAGTCTGTAATACAGTATCACTGGATCCTTATCAAAAACACATTAGAGAAGGTGTCATCATCCTACTTCACAAATTCCCTAAGATATAAGTAACATGACAAATCTTACAACTGGTCACTAGAGAAACTTACTCATGTTCAGATCTTCAAGTCTTTGTCTAGTTAGTGTTAAGTGTGTGTATTTTAGAGGTTGGGCGTGTATCAGAGTTCTGTCAGGAAACTGTTCACAGCACTTTAAAGACTGAATCAAGAGATGTCTTAGAGAGTCATGGGCAGGGCAGGCCTAAGGCAGCAAACAAAGGATGGAGGAATGAAGGAGGAGCCTGCAGAGAGCTGTAGCTGTGGCATGAGGACCTAATGATTCTGGAGGGATGCAGCTCTGCTAGAGACACAGCACTGAAGCAGGGAAGCAACGGGAGAGAATGACCCGGATTTCTCTCCACCCCCTCCCTCCTATCTCCTGCAAGTAGTACCTCCCAGGGACTGAACCCAGCTAGCAGCCAGCCAGCAAGGTTGTCCCCTAGGGTAGAGAGCAGGATGAAGGAGGCTTGTGGAGGATGGGAGCACATGTAGAACCCCAGCACCCAGGAACTATGCCAGGGTGGAGTGCTCTGAGACATAGGAACACATTACAGGAAATTAAAACATCGGGAAAGGAAATTTAATGGACCTGAAAAATAGGGTACATTGTGAGAAAATGTAAATTAGGAGCATGTAAATTATGTGGGTGCCTGTGTAGTTATTTTGAAGAAAACTGTGTGAACCTAACTCTCCCTGAATTGACCACTATGAATAAATAATTAAAAAACTTCTTAGAACCCATTTTACAGCCTTCTAAATAGTCTTACTGTTCTCCATTCAATCCTCTGATTTTCCCCTTAAAAGATAGATTTTTAAATCCTTTGAAATAATTTCAATAACTTTTGGAAGACTGAAATTTTATGAGGAGAAAACTAACCTGCCTCTCCAAGTGAAAATACTTGGTGTGTATATAACATCGTTTAGATAGGTGATGTCTAACATTTATTGTTAGAGGAGTATCCATTATGTTTATCAATTTATTTGGAGTAAAATCTGCTTCTTAAACAGTATTTATGCCATACAAGATATTTGTGATCTCAGATGTTTGAGAATCTTTTCCTTTGATACTCTATAACCATATCTCTTTATCATCTTCTAAATATTGCCATAAAATATAATATAATATAAATTATGTATGTAATAGATAGTGTACTGTAATATTTGCCAAAGTGCTCTTTCAAAAATACGTTGAGTTTGGGTAAAACAGAAGATAGGCCCAAGTGATTTTTTTTTTTTTTTTTTTAGCAGCATTGAGCTCTTCCCATGTCATCTTTTTCCCCCATCTTTGTTAAATTTTTGGCTTGAACTTCATTGATTTAGCATATGTTGATTATATCATGACTAGATCCCGGACTGTTTCTACAAAATGTGATGTGAAGAATTGCTATAACATTTCCAGTTACCTTATGCAAAAAGTTGCTTTCAAAAGATTTCTAATACATAGAATATACTTAGAGATTATTAGGTTGTATATAAGTTTTCTAATTTGAAGCTGTTCTAAAATTATTGAGGAGCATGATGCTTTTTTTCTGGCAAATTGAAAATATAATAACCAATGTACAAGAATGGTTCATATAAGATATTACACCAAGACAAATTAAGAGGTTTTGGCAGGAGCGGCATCTGTTTTCAGTTGAGATTTAAGAATAGATGGAGAGTTAATGTGCAGAGGAACACAGGGAAATCATCCACCTGGCAGAATCAAAGCAAAGAATATCCTTTTGCCTAAACCATGGTGAAGGTTCTTTTGGAAGGGGCGTGCTGGAGTCAGAGGCTGGATTTATTGAGACAGCTGAGGGACAGGAAAGCGAGAGAGGTTTCTGAGGCATGCTGGAGTGAATCCACAGATTAAAAAACAAAAGCATTAGGTAGTAGATCCTGAAGTCTAGCTTTTGAAAATGTTCTCTGTCAAAATATTGACTGCTCTGGTTGGTGCTAAGTGGCATAACCTTCGCTTCTTTCTGCTTTTACCCTTTCTGAACTCTCTCAGCTCTGGCTCACCTTGGTTTTTGCACAAGTGTCTAGGAACTGTCATAGAGTTTGAAGGTTACTCTTCTAAGTGGAGCAAAATTCAGGAAGGTAATTTGGGCTGATAATAATATCAGGCAAAGAGAAGTTCCATTTTGTTTCTTCCTTTGAGGCCTCCATCCTCCTGTTTTGGTGTGGACTTGATTGCTTTCTTGTCCTGCTTGTGCCACTGTGGTTCCAGAGAGCAGCCCTCCGTCTTACCAGGGCATTCTCCCCAGGATCCTCTTTGTCTCATGGAGCCTAGGTGTTCCTATTTCTGTTGGGGAGGGTTTTTTGAGACCCTGTATGTATGGAATGTCAGTTTCCCATTTTCACGCTTGATGGATAGATTGGATGGATTAGATTGGAAATCACTGTCCCTCAAACTTTATTCAAGTTTTTATCCGTTGTTTGTGACCTGCCTCCAGCCCCCCGCCCCCCACCACCTTTCCCCCTGAACGCCCACCCCACTGCCACCTTGGATGTTTGTAGGATTTCCTTTATATGCCTGGTGTCTGAAATTTCAGGATTGTGACTTGGTATGGGTCTTATTTCCCTCATTGTGTTGGACACTTATATAATCTGTCCTCCCAATCTTGAAATTTCGTCCTTCAGATCTGAGAAAAATCTTAGGTAATTTCCTCCTCTCTTTTTTCTCTATTTTCTCTTTCTGGAATTCCTTTTGGTCAGATATTGGACCTCCTGAATTAATCCTGTAATTTTCTTATATTTTCCATCTTTCATTGTTATTGTTTATTTGTTGTATTTCTTTAACATTTCTTCAAGCTTATCTTCTAATCCCTTTTCTGGAATTTTGTTTCTGCTACCATATGTTAAATTTCAAAGTACTCTCTTTTGTTCTTAATATTCCTTTTAAAAATTGCATTTTGTTCCTGCTTTATAGTTTTAATAACTTCTTTTATTTTCCTCAGCATATTAATTATATTGGTTACAGTTTTATTTGGAAGTTTCCTTTTGCTGTCTGTGTAGTCTGTTTCCATGGAGTTTTTTGCCCCCTGTATATTTGCTGTGGTCTCCAACTTTCATAATGGGAGTTTTTTTGGGTTTTTTTCAAACTTCTGTTGATTCTTGGCTGTCAATTTGTTTTAGAGTCTTTTCAGATACTAATGAGCTGATTGAAGGCTCCATCTTAAGAGGTTTGTTGACTAGTATGCTTTACTGTAAGGTGATCTGATAGGGACCCAGTTCTTTCTTTGGGAGAAACCCACACTAGGTGCCTTTGGGCCTTTAATTCTGGAAACCATTCACTTTCTTCAGAAAAAGTCTTCTGATCTCTTGCTTGCTGGGAATGAGCTAGGCTGTCATGTTTGCGGAACCCATTTGGGAAAGAGGGGGAAGATTACATGGTTAGTAAATTGTGAAGTGGATGTAAACTTAAGTTGTGTGACTTCAGAGCCTTGCTCTGAGCTACTATGATTCTTGCCTCCTATATTAAAACCTAAGTGGGGCTTCATAGCCTTTTATATCAAGTTTTTTGTACTTACTGTGTGCAGTAGCCCATTTCAGTCCTGTATATATAGCATGGTTAGCAACGCTATGTATATGATGATATTCGATTATTTCCATGTTGGAGATTTATAATTTGTTCTTAATTTGCAGCTTTTTTCAAGGAGCAAACCTCCAAGGGGCCTGTATGTTTATGGAGATGTTGGTAAGTGTGTTAAAATAAGTTTTAAGTGGTCCAAACAAAAAGTTTCCCAGCTTTCACTCAGGGATAACTTCCATTTCTATCCCTCAGTACACTACCAGCAAGAACAGGATGAGGTGAGGTAAAATAGGAGAGAGGAGAGGCGTGCAGTTATCTTAGTTTTTACTTTTACTTCTCATAGGGTGACTGCAGTTGAAGGCAGGATTAGTTAACATGTTAGGGTGCAAACATTATTTAATGTATAAAGTGAGTTGATCTTAGGGAAGGAAGTCATTTCTAGATAGGTTATTAGATAAACCAGAATCTCATTGCTCAGTGCTATTTGACTCAGGTTAATAACTTAAAAAAAAAATAAGCTGTTTGTTTTTACTTTTTTTTTTTTTTTTTTTTTGCGTTACGCGGGCCTCCCACCGCCGTGGCCTCTCCCGCTGCGGAGCACTGGCTCCGGACGCGCAGGCCCAGCGGCCATGGCCCATGGGCCCAGCCGCTCCACGGCATGTGGGATCCTCCCGGACCAGGGCACGAACCCGCGTCCCCTGTATCAGCAGGCGGACTCCCAACCACTGCGCCACCAGGGAAGCCCTGTTTTTACTTTTTAAAAAAAATAAATTTATTTATTTACTTATTTTGGCTGCGTTGCGTTTTTGTTGCTGTGCGCGGACTAACTCTAGTTGCGGTGAGCAGGGGCTGCTCTTCGTGGCAGTGCGCAGGCTTCTCATTGTGATAGCTTCTCTTGTTGAGGAGCATGGGCTCTAGGCGGGCGGGCTTCAGTAGTTGTGGCGCTCGGGCTCAGTAGTTGTGGCTCGCCAGCTCTAGAGTGCATGCCCAGTAGTTGTGGCGCACGGACTTAGTTGCTCTGCGGGGATCTTCCCTGAGCAGGGCTCGAACCCCTGTCCCTGCATTGGCAGGCGGATTATTAACCACTGCGCCACCAGGGAGGCCCCTGAGTAGACGTTCTTAACATATGAGTGGTAACATTTCCTTGGTCTCCCGCTTCCATGCACTGGGCACAAAGACTCACATTTTCTTGGAAACCTTATGAGCTGTCACTTACTTTCTGGATTTTCCTAATCAGTTAACGTCTTGCTTCTTCCCTGACTTCATTCTTGCTGAAGTTGTCAGTTTCTGGTTTCTGTTTCCTTCAATCAAATCTTTTTCTCCAGTTATAAACCTCTCCCTGGTTACCCACCTTCACTGATGTCATGAAGGTGGCTCCTCCTTCCTCTGACCTTATGGCTTGTCATTCAGTTCTTTACATACTCAAAATGCACATTTAATGTAACGAGATAAACAAATATGCATTGTGAGGAAGTGGTGGCAGAGGTTCCTTATCTTAATAAGAATTTTAGGGTAAGAAAAATAATAGAAGTTGAATAAGTAGTTATACTGCCTCAAAGATCAAACTGTTCTTTTCTGGGTCCTCCCTCTTCTTCTGATTTGTTTACTAATGCCTCTAAATGCCTGTTTTACATTTATAGATTTAGCAAATCTAATAAAAAGGGAATTAGTTAGTATTTAAAAAGCAAATGATAGAGATTCTTCAAGTTCTTCGAACTTTCAGATTTTAAAAATGTGAAAGAGGCTCAAACTATTCTTTTTCTTAGTTCATTGGCTAATTGGTATTTTTGAGACCAATGTATGCTTCTTATTTAGAATCTAATTTATACCAGGTACTTGAGCAGTTTTATGTGTCTGCACCTTTGGGCACCGCTAGCAGATCTCATTCTGTTGTCATCTCTCATTTTTTGCCTCTTTGGAGAATGTTTACTTCCTATACCTTCACTTTCATGTTCTGTCATTGCTAAAATCAGTATCTTTGTTTCTCTTGTTACCTTAACCACTTAACCATAAATGGACATGGTTAGTAAGGCACAACTGTTTCCACTTCTACAAAAGGACTTAAAAAAAAAAAACAACCATGAAAGTTGTTGGATTTTTAGTTTGGAAAATACAGCCATATTCTAACGAATTGAAGGGAGGTACAATAAACTTAATTTATCTGAATGTTTGAAGGGATTAGAAAAGATGTGTAACACGGGATATTCACATAGGCTGGGTGTGTGGCAATCTTTGGCTAGGAACATCTTCATAATGTAGAGAGGGGAAGAGAAAGGAATTCTGAAATAGGAAGTGAGATGAATATTTTGGTGGCCATACTCAGTTTAGTTTAGAATTAGTTTACTTACAAAATAGGTAATAAAAGCTAGGGCAAATTCTCATTTTGGGTGGGCTCGCTGGCTGGGAGAATAGCCTCAGAATGCCTTTACAAGCTCTTATTCTTTATTATTTTTCTTTTTTAGACTTGGGAAACAGATAATAAATTTTAAAGAGACTTGGTGGAAAAGAGATGTCTGTTTCATAGCATCCCTTTCCCTCCTTATTCCTGCCCTTGTCTTGGACTCTGTCATGCCCACTTCACTCTACTCTATTTTCATAGGTATGTTGAGATGATTGACTCAGATGGACCCTCAATACGGGAACCCCAGGAGCATTGATATCATCATGGTTCAATCTTGAAATGTTTTCATTAATAAAATACTTATCATATCTCATGCAGAAGTCAAAAGCTGCAGTAGTAGTATTTTGTGGCTTCATTCTTACCCTACAGCTGGCTTTCTTACAACAAGGTTTCAGCTCTAGACTAGCAGAATGAGTGGTGATGGCAGGGTTAATGATTTCTCCTGTACATTAGAAGAGAATAAAGTACGTTTTTGTTTGTCAGTCCCTTTTTTGCTGTCTCCTGGTTTAACCTTACCTGTTTCACATTGATAATTTCACCAGTGGAAAGGTAGACTGGTTTTAAGGTTAGGAGTTGGAAAGCAAAATTCTTCTTGGGTGGGAGGCAGTGGTGGAGGATACCACTTCCAGCTCCTTCTGCAGGGGGTCAGCTGTGAAAAGGGCACCACTAGAGGGGGCTCTCGAGTAGTCATTTTTTGGCTTCCCAACTATAGGCTTAAAAGTTAGAATTTAGAAGATTTTTAGGTTTTATAAATGACTCCCCTAGTAAGAATCTTGTCCTGAGAAAATTACAAGGTTTTATTTAGGATTCTGTAGAGACCAAAGCAAAATCATGAAGCAGGTGAAATTTAGTGCTGGTTTCTTCCCTACTTTTTTCCAACATCTGTCCTCATTCTTCCAGTCACTTGACAAATGCTTGTTGAGCACTTGCCTTGTGCCAGGCAGTCTGTTGTTTCTGGAAATGTAATGGTGAATAAAAGCAGACACAGCCTTTGCTCACCCAAAGCTTACAAACTGTGGCAATGGCTTTGAAACATTTTTGAAAATGACTCACAGTAAGTAATATATTTTACATCCTGAGGTAGTTATATGCTTGGGTGTGTGCACACCACACACATATATATACATACATACTTATAAACATCTTTGTCCTGTAGGATTTCCTACAACTTGTATTTTGCTGACGCATCTCTGTGGTGTGATGTGAGTCTTCCAACTTTGTCTTTTTCAAGATTATTTTGACCATTCTGTGGCCTTTGCATTTCCATGTTCATTTTAGAATAAGCTTGTTCATTTAAAAAAAATCTGGGGATTTTGATTGGGATTATGTTGAAGCTATAGAGCAATGTCTACAGAGAGTTGATAACTTAAAATATTGAGTATTCCAATCTATGAGCATGGTATATTTCTTCATTTTACAATATCTTATTTATTTATTTATTTATTTTTGGCTGTGTTGGGTCTCCGTTGCTGCGCGCGGGCTTTCTCTAATTGCGGCGAGTGGGGGCGACTCTTCGCTGCAGTGCGCGGGCTTCTCATTGCGGTGGCTTCTCTTGTTGCGGAGCACGGGCTCTAGGCATGTGGGCTTCAGTAGTTGTGGCTCACGGGCTCTAGAGCACAGCTCAATAGTTGTGGCACACGGGCTTAGTTGCTCCGTGGCATGTGGGATCTTCCCGGACCAGGGCTCGAACCCATGTCCCCTGCGTTGGCAGGCAGATTCTTAACCACTGCACCACCAGGGAAGTCCCTAAAATATCTTTTTTAATTTCTCTCAGTGGTGTTTTGTAGTTTGTAGTGCAGAGGTTTGCCATATTTTTTGATAAATTTATTCCTGTGTGTTTTACTGCAAATGGTATTGTATGTTAACATTTAAATTTCCAGTTGATCACTGCTAGTGTATAGAATCAATTGATTTTTTGGATGACCTTTCTAAATTCGATTATTAACTCTTATAATTGTTAACTCTTATAACTCCTGGTTATTTGGTAGCTTCTTCAGGATTTTTTGTGAATGTAATCGTATCTGTGAATAAAGACAATTTAACTTATTCCTTTACAATTTCTATGCCTTCTAGTTCTTTTTCTTGCCTCATTGCATTAGCTAGGATGCAGTACAATGTTGAATAGAAGTCATGAGAGTGGATGTCCTTGCCTTGTGTCAAATTTTAGGGGAGAAGTGTTCAGTCTTCCCTAGTTAAGTATGATGTTAACTGTAGGGTGTGTGTGTGTTTAATGTATTAGTTTCTCCTATTGTGGCAACATATATGTAATATAAAATTTATCATTTTAACTGTACAGTCCAGTGGCATTAAGTACATTGACATTGTTTTGCAAACATCACCACTATTCATCTCCAGAACATTTTTATCTTCCCAAACTGAAACTCTGTACCTATTAAACAATAACACCCATTCTATAACCCACTCCTTCCCAGTCCCTGGCAACCACTGTTCTACTTCTGTCTCTGTGAATTTGATGGCTCCAGGGACCTCATGTAAGTGGGATCATATAATATTTATCCTTTTGTTTCTGGCTTATTTCACCTAGCATAGTATCTTCAAGATTCATCCATGTTGTAGCATATGTCAGAATTTCATTCTTTTTTTTCTTTTTTTTTTCATTCTTTTTTAAGGCTGAATAATATTCCATTATTGTATATACCAATTTTGTTTATCCATTCATCTGTCGATGGATGTTTGGGTTGTTTCCATCTTCTGACTTCTGTGAATAATGCTGCTATAAACATTGATGAACAAATATTTGTTTGAATCCCAGCTTTCAATTCTTTTGTGTATATCCAGAAGTAGAATTGCTGGATCATATGCTCATTCTGTGTTTAATTTTTTGAGGAACTGCCATACTGTTTTCCATAGCAGCTGCACAATTTTACATTCCAACCAGTAATATACAAGGGTCCCCATTTTTCCACACCCTTATCAATACATTATTTTTCTGTTTGTTGTTTTCATAATAGCTATCCTAATGGATGTGAAGTGGTATCTCATTGTAGTTTTGTTTTGCATTTTTCAAATAATTGGTGATATTGAGCATCTTTTCAGTGTAGGTTTTTTGGTATTTGTCCTTTATGAGGTCAAGGAAGTCTGCTTCTTTTCCTAGTTTGCTGAGAGTTTTTATCATGTATGTGTGTTGAATTTTGTCAAATTTTTTTTTCAAATGTTGTGAGGATTATATAATTTTTGTATGTTGAATTTTATTTTGACAGGGAGTTAAATAAGTTACTTGCATGCCAGTTTGATTCATTTGAAGTATTTTTTTAATTGGAAATTTCATTGAGATAATTACAGATTCACATACAGTTATACGAAGTAATTCAGAGAGATCTGTATACACTCATTTCCCCTCTAAGGCAACATTTTGCAAAACTATAGTAAAAATATCACAACCAGGATATTGACATTGATACAATTCACCAATCCTGTTCAGATTTCTCCAGTTTTACTTGTATAGTCATCCCTTGGTATCCACAGGGGATTGGTTTTAGGGGTCCCCAAGGATATCAAAATTTGGTGATATTCAGGTCCCTTATATAAAATGGCCTAGTACAAGGAATACAGTCATCACTCTGTATCCACAAGTTTCATCTTAGCTGTGCTGTACTCATTTATGTGTGTATTTAGTTCTGTACACCTTATCACCTCTGTAGGTTCATGTATCCACCACCACAGTCAAGATACTGAACAACTGTATCACCACAAGAATCCCTTGTATTGCCCGTAATTTTATAACCATACATATCCACCCTCCATTTCTACATCCTGGCAGTCACTAATCTGTTCTCCATTTCTAAAATTCTGTCATTTCAAAAATGTTATATAAATGAAAAAGTATGTAACTTTTTAAGATGGGCTTTGTTTTTTTTTCCACTCAGTGTAATTCATTGGAGAGTCATTCAAGTTGTTGTATGTATCAATATCTCTGGAAATTGTTTATCACACAGTTTCCTAGGGGTTCATAACACAGCTTCCCTTGCCTCACATCATGAAGTATCACCCTACGCATGAGCAGCTATTATTCAGCCAAAGACTCAAGAGTGTCCACCTGTTGGTTTCTGGAGCTCTTTCATTCTATAGCTTCCTCCTCTCTGGCACTTTGCCTTGCAAATTTCACCTGCGTTCTGGACTCCCATAATCCTGATCTCTCTTAACTCAACTCACTCAGACCTGGGTGTTTTACTTGGATTCACCTTCTCTGTGCAGCAATCTGGAAGGTCCCTCCAAGCTAAAAGTTTGAGTGACATAGGGCTCATCTTCTTAATCCAGTTGTCTGTTGATGGGCACTTGGGTTGCTTCCACGTCTTGGCTATTGTAAATAGTGCTGCTGTGAACATTGGGATGCATGTATCTTTTCAAGTTGGTGTTTTCATTGTTTCCAGATATATACCCAAGAGTGGAATTGCTGGATCATATATACGGTAGTTCTATTTTTAGTTTTTTAAGGAGTCTCCATACTGTTTTCCATAGCGGCTGCACCAATTTACATTCCCACCAACAGTGTATGAGGAAAAGATATAAAGATATATAATGTTAAACTGCCAAGTTCCATGAGGACAGGGATTTTTGGTAGTTTTGTTCACTGCCATTTCCTAATAAGCACCTAGAATAGGGCCTCACACATGGTAGGCATTCAATGAAAATATGTTGATTAAATAATATTTTGTTTATGGTGATTTTGATATTCAGAAGTTTGAATTTTACATATTCTAATCTATCAGTTTTTTCCTTTATGATTTCTTCTTTTTGCTTTTATTTTCAGAAACTTTTTTTATGATGGTTTTGTTACATTTTAAGCACATTTTTGAAGAAGAGCACAATGATTATGTTCAAATATATATTGTTCACATTTTTTGTTAGATAATTCATGACTTCTTTTCTGGATCTATAAGTATACTATGCTTCATGCAGCAGAATTTGAAACTTTATTAATTTACTTCTTTGTGTAAATGTAATGATATAAAATTTGCTGCCACTCACTATATCAAGAGACTTGTACTGAATATTTTTGCAAAAAATTACTTTTCAATCTAAATGGTCTTCTCATTAAAAATCTGTCTGGTGAATTGTATTTTCTTTTTAAAATTTATTTATTTATTTATTTATTTATTTATTTGGCTGTGCTGGGTCTGCATTGCAGCCTGCATGCGGGATCTAGTTCCCTGACCAGGGATCAAACCCGGGCCGCTAGCATTGGGAACGTGGAGTCTTAGCCACCAGGGAAGTCCTGTGAATTGTATTTTCATATACAAAAAACTTTCTGACAATTCAAATGGCATGGCCCAAAGTCATCTTATGGAATGGAGGAAAGCTCAACAGATTTAAGACTCAAATCTTGCTTGCTGAGCTGCCTTTGAAGATAGTATAATAATTGCAGCTCCTGCAAGGAGAGCCTGGACGCTTTGGTGAGGTGGTGGTGGAGGAAGCAGTGAGGATGAGAGACAAGACCAGCATCCCCTGGCCTGCCTGCTGGGGAATGCTGGGTGTGAACCAAACTTGACCACTGTCAGTGTCCCCAAAGCTCTGGGCTTTCTGTGAGGGAATAGGCTTCCTGTGCATGCCTTGTGAAATGCTCAGGCTGTTGACTCTTCGATTACTAATGTGTTCGTAGTGATTAACAGTTTGAGTGCTGAAAATTAGATAATTTAATTATAAGGGTTAACTGTATCTGAATTTCTTCAAGTAAGCCTCAGTTTGAAAGCCAGTATTCTCAGCTTTTTAAAAAAGTGTTATAGGACTTCCCTGGTGACGTAGTGGTTAAGAATCCCCCGTCAGTGCAGGTGACACAGATTTGAGCCCTGGTGGGGGAAGATCCCACAAGCCATGGAGCAACTAAGCCCATGCACCACAACTACTGAGCCTGCACTCTAGAGCCTGCGAGCCACAACTACTGAGCCCGTGTGCCACAACTACTGAAGCCCACGCACCTAGAGCCCGTGCTCCACGACAAGAGAAGCCACCGCAATGAGAAGCCCGCGCACTGCAAGGAAGAGTAGCCCCTGCTTACCGCAACTGGAGAAAGCCCGCGCTCAGCAACGAAGACCCTATGCAGCCAAAAATAAATAAACAAATAAATAAATTTTTTTTTTTAAAAAGTGTTATAATTGGCAATTCTCCACCTCTAACATCTATTATTTATTTTCAGTGTTCATGTTAGGTGCTAATCTGTATTTTCTAATTTTTCACTGGTAAATTTTCCTATAGTGCCTAAGACAGTTCCTCATCCTTTGTAATGGCCCAATAAATAATTAATTAAAGTTATTTTATTTATACTGTGCCTTTTGGAAGAGAAACTGAAGAATGAATAATCTGTAAATCTTGCCAGTTTAAAAGCATAGTTCTCTGGAGGAAATAGTCCCTGGAGTGCTAACTAAATGTTGTATTTCCTAAAAACAGGATTTTAACAGAAAAGAATAATATCAACATTTTATTTTTAGGTAGTTTAGCGTAAGAAATAAACACTGCTTTTAAAAAAGTTAACATAGTCTTAAGCTTTCCAGTAGCAGAGTGTGTTTTCATTATCCCAGAGCTAATGAACAATCATTAGAGCAATCAGTACATACTGTTTAATAGTTTTTTTTTTTTAAGGTACAGGGAAAACAATGGTGATGGACATGTTTTATGCTTATGTGGAAATGAAGAGGAAAAAACGGGTTCATTTTCATGGTTTCATGCTAGATGTTCACAAAAGTAAGTTAATGATCTGAAAGAAGTGATTTAAATGGACAAACATTACAAAATAATTTTCCTCATCTTAAAGTTCTTAATCTTTTAAAAAATTAGATTTTTGCTAAAAGTAAGATTTTATTTGGTTTCATTTGTTTTGTGCTATATTGAAGCAATTAGTAATGTGTCCAGAGTTGGTCTTAGAGACAAATTCATTACTTCCAAATCAGAGAACAGAGGTTACTCTGTGAAGGTCAGGCATTTTCTCTTTCTACTAAGGATCAATAAGAAATGTTTAAGCCTCACCTGTTTCACAATGTTATTCTTGATTAGGCCTTTTCCTCTGTGTCACCTTAGCATGCAGGCATTCAGTTTGTTCTTGTATGTATGCTTTATT
This sequence comes from Physeter macrocephalus, assembly GCF_002837175.3. NCBI lineage: Eukaryota > Metazoa > Chordata > Mammalia > Artiodactyla > Physeteridae > Physeter > Physeter macrocephalus. The sequence continues at coordinate 52,439,807 of NC_041223.1, read as the reverse complement.
TCTTTGTCAGGGGTATGTTATTTCATCTTTGCATTATTTGTTTACTAGCTATACTGTAACCTTCTCAGGGCAGGAATATTGTACTTTTCTTAGAATACTTTCAGCATTTAGTAACATATAGTGAACGAAGTGGGACTGGCTGGAAACAAGGGAACATCCTGATTAGATATGCTAGACATAGAGGACAGGATCACCTCCTTTGCCTGCATCTCTGAAATCCTCAGGGCTAAGATCCGTGTGTTGATCCATCAGTCACAATCTAATCATCTATTCTATCACTTTGTCATCTCTGAAGTGGTTGAAGAGTGGAGATGGAATGACTACAAAGTGTCCTTACAACCATGGGAATATAGTAATACGTGAACAACTTATTTTGAGGTAGAGAAACTGCAACCAACCTCAATAATCATATTTGTTTGTATGTGAAATTTAAACTTCATTTTTATGTTCACACCATGTTTCATTTAGAGATTTAAAAAATATGTTTTAGTTATCTAAAATGTACTGTTAATACAATATTTGATTTGTGTTTAACTTCATCCATTTAAGGAATACACCGCCTTAAACAGAGTTTGCCAAAAAGGAAACCAGGATTCATGGCTAAATCATACGATCCAATAGCTCCTATAGCTGAAGAAATCAGTGAAGAAGCATGTCTCTTATGTTTCGATGAATTTCAGGTAAGGTAGAAATGTTTCATAGATGTAGAATGGTATACTGAAGGAGTATGAGTATTTAAATTCTGTTCCTGATTTTATCAGTTTTATAAATTGATTTAATACATTATCTCTTTATGACTTTAATTTTATTATCTAGTCCAGGGGTCAGCAAACCACAGCTTGAACAGGGCAAATCTGGCCCATCTGCTTTTGTGTGGCCAGTGAGAAGAGGAAGATTTTTATATTATATAAATTATTATTATTATATAAATTTATATATTTATATATAAATTTATATATTGGGTTTATCTTGCTCAGAATGTGCTGTACTACCTAAATCTGAGGATTTATGTATTTCATCAACTCTGGAGAATTCTCAGCCAATATCTCTTGGAATATCTGTTCTCTCCTCTCCCACCCGCTTCTCTAACAATAAGCTTTATTCTCCTTGTGTCCTAGTCTCCTAACCTCTCTTTTCTATTTTCGACTCCTTTATTTCTGTGTGCTTTCTTCTGATCTTTCTGATCAAAAATTCTCTTTTCCGGCTTCCCTGGTGGCGCAGTGGTTGAGAGTCCGCCTGCCGATGCAGGGGACACGGGATCGTGCCCCGGTCCGGGAAGATCCCACATGCCGTGGAGTGACTAGACCCGTGAGCCATGGCCGATGAGCCTGCACATCCGGAGCCTGTGCTCCGCAACGGGAGAGGCCACAACAGTGAGAGGCCCGCATACCGCAAAAAAAAAAAAAAAAATAAAGAAAAAGAAAATGTAACAGACACCGTATATGGCTTGCAAAGCCTAAAGTATTTACTATTCTGCCTTTTATAGGAAGTTTGCCTACCCCTATTTTCTAGTCAATGGATTCACATTTCCCCTACACCACAATGGAGATAATATAATTATTACAAAATAATGTCTTTAAAGATGTTTGACTGTTTTTTAAAAGTGTTATTAAAAAAAACCAGGTGATTCACACATCTCATTTAAGCTTCACCACTTATCTGTGATGAAGGAAGAGAATTGCCCTTCTTGAAATTTCTTTTTCCCCCCTAGTTGAAATTTTAAAGTTTATTCTTTTTTAGGATTCAAAATTGTGCATTTAAATTGGTAGTACATTATTTCCTGATCTTTATTTCTTATAAGAACAATGCATCAAAGCAAACACCATGTCTTATGCTTATTCTGTATCCTGTGTCATGCCCAGTGTTATAATAGTAGTAATTAATAATATAACAATAACAATAATAATAATAGAAGATACTCTAGGTTAAGAATTACTTTCTCTTTATTTGACTGCTCTTTTTAGTAGTTATGAAATGTAATAGTTGGTTTTTCTAAGATGCTTACCATAAGAGCAATTGGTTATTGGAATGAAAATAGAAAAATCCACAAGGACTGAATATAAGCTTAAAAACAGGGCATCACACCTAAAGCTTTTGAAAAAATATTTCTGGGGCTGAGTGCAGAAACTCCTGTCTCATTGCCTAGAATAAAGGCCCAGAGAACTTTCAGGAGTAGCAGACTAACATTTGTTATATGCCTACCCTGAGGCAGGCCCTGAGTGATTCATACATCTCATCTATGCCTCACAGTGTGTTTGTAATGAAGTGAGGAAGTTGCCCTAGTTGAATTTTAAAGTTTCTTCCAGTTTTAAGATTCTCTGAAATTATGCATTTAAATTGGTAGTGAGTTATCTCCTGTTCTTCTGTGCTTAAAAACCTGGGTTAGTGGGAAGATGATGTGGCCAGGATGCCTTTATCCCAAATGAGGCATGTAGGTCTCCTCTAGCAACTCGATACTCATAGCTAACAGTGGTCTCGATTTATGATAGAGGAGAAAGGAGAATTTTTACCAGGAATGGTGTTATACTGAACCATCTGGGGAGGAGGAATTTTTATTTCTTTCTCCCTTCAATCATATTCAGACAGCCTGGCATTCACACTTTGTATTGTAGAACTACAAAGGTCTTCAAAAGAAAGGCTTATGGAATAGAGATGTTCCTCTGCTACTCTGAAGGTACACTAAGTACACTGGTGTACTGCAGAAAGAGAAGGGCCTGATTTAGTTCTTAAATAGCACCAAGTTAGCAGTTATGTGGACTTCAACAACAGAAGTCAGTGTTGAATCAGTGACGGCCATTTCTCTTGGTTTCTCATTATGAGTCTTTTAACCAAAATATCTCTAAACAAAATTGAATCGGCACAGTTAAATTTTTTTTTCCATTTAGAAACAGAAGTTTTATTGAAACAGGGAAACAAGTGATGTGAACAAAGTTCTATTTCTATACGTTACTTGTATTGTGTCAACTTTTTAAAGCAAAATAAACCTATACACGACTCAGTACCTTCTCCTTTTGCCACAGTTATCAGGTATTTGTCACAGTTAAATTTTTTTTTCATATAGTTTTTATTCTTCAATTTGTTAATGTGGTGTATCACATTGATTGATTTGTGTATATTGAAGAATCCTTGCATTCCTGGGATAAATTCCACTTGAACATGGTGTATGATCCTTTTAATGTATTGTTGGATTCTGTTTGCTAGTGTTTTGTTGAGGATTTTTGCATCTGTATTCATCAGTGATATTGTCTGTAATTTTCTTTTTTTGTAGTATCTTTGTCTGGTTTTGGTATCAGGGTGATGGTGGCCTCATAGAATGAGTTTGGGAGTGTTCCTTCTTCCACAATTTTTTGGAAGAGTTTGAGAAGTATGGGTGTTAGCTCTTCTCTAAATGTTTGATAGAATTCACCTGTGAAGCCATCTGGTCCTGGGCTTTTGTTTGTTGGAAGATTTTTAATCACAGTTTCAATTTCATTA
>NC_041223.1:52434642-52435083 GCF_002837175.3 Physeter macrocephalus | reverse complement strand
TACCATTTTCTTAATTATTATGGGTTTGTTTTTGTAGGTCCTTTTCTTCTGTTATGTTTCCCACTTAGAGATGTTCCTTTAGCATTTGTTGTAGAGCTAGTTTGATGGTACTGAATTCTCTTAGCTTTTGCTTGTCTGTAAACCTTTTGATTTCTCCGTGGAACCTGAATGAGATCCTTGCCAGATAGGGTAATCTTTGTTGTAGGTTCTTCCCTTTCATCACTTTAAATATATCATGCCACTCCCTTATGGCTTGTAGAGTTTCTACTGAGAAATCAGTTGTTAACCTTATGGGAGTTCCCTTGTATGTTATTTGTCGTTTTTCCCTTGTTGCTTTCAATAATTTTTCCTTGCCTTTAATTTTTGCCAATTTGATTACTGTGTGTCTCGGCATGTTTCTCCTTGGGTTTATCCTGCCTGGGACTCTCTGCGCTTCCTGGA
>NC_041223.1:52411220-52434364 GCF_002837175.3 Physeter macrocephalus | reverse complement strand
TGTTTGTTCTTTAATTCTTCTAGGTCTTTGTTAAACATTTCTTGCGTCTTCTTGATCTTTGCCTCCATTCTTTTTCCAAGGTCCTGGATCATCTTCACTATCATTTTTCTGGAAGGTTGCCTATCTCCACTTCATTTAGTTGTTTTTCTGGGGTTTTATCTTGTTCCTTCATCCATCACAGTTAAATTTTTGATTAACATATTGAAGTTAAAAATTTTAAAGTATATTAATACCCAACCTTTGTAAAGTAATTCATGGTTTACAAAGTGTTTTTACATCCTTACTTCATTTAATTCTATTAAATAGTTATTATTATTTCCATCATGTATATGAGGAATATAAAGGCATCAGAATTTCTTAGGTATCAGGTAAAACTCATTACCCTTAACTTAAAAAATGTAAATTTTAGGGCTTCCCTGGTGGTGTAGTGGTTGAGAGACCGCCTGGCAATGCAGGGGACACGGGTTCGTGCTCCGGTCTGGGAAGATCCCACATGCCGCGGAGTGGCTAGGCCCGTGAGCCATGGCCACTGAGCCTGTGCATCCGAAGCCTGTGCTCTGCAATGGGAGCGGCCACAACAGTGAGAGGCCCGCGTACCCCAAAAAAAAAAAAAAAAAAAAAATGTAAATTTTAAAAGATTCAGAGAAATGATTGGCATGTTTCTGTGACATGAGGACCATTGGAAAGACTGTTTAAGAAGATTAGGAAAAGATAAAAATATGGTTGTGCAAAGCAGATCCTGAGAAGATTTATGGCAAGCAGGGCCAAATTACCCATTAGGCACAATAGGTATGGTGCTGAGGGTCCATGATAGTTTTAGGGGCCCATGAAAATATTTTAATTTAAATTCTTTTAAAATTTGAAGAAGAAATGAATATGTCAGTAATGAATCTAGCCTGTATCTGTCTGCATCTGTACTATATTTGTCTTATACCAACACAGTTATAAAATATAGTTTATGTATATATGTATATTTATATATTTTTTTTTAAGTAAATTTATTTTTTAATTGAGGAAGGGGCTTCTGAAGGTTAAAGGGCCCATGAAAGTCATAATGCCACCCTGATAGTGAGGTCCTAACAGAAACCTGTCTGGTTGCTCTGGGCATTCTCCATTGAGTTCAGATTTTAGAAGATTGATACATGGTTGGGAAGGAGGAAACAAAAGCAACTATCTATCAGGATGAATCAAATCTTGTAAAAGAAATGTAAGGCAACAAAAAGGATTTTTCAAATTATATATTAATGCTATTTAAGGGAGATCAAGAGGGAGACAGACCCCTTGCTTATAAAATGTTTCTTGCTAACGAAGAGAAGAAAGTAGATGTGATGGCTCTGTTTGTCATCTCCTGCCTTATCCAGAGTTGGTTTGATATTCATTCATTCACTTACTCATTCATCCCAGTTGTCTTAAAGAGCCTATTCCATACTACAGAACCCTATCTGTCCCACAGTCAGATGGATCATGTCTGGACATCTGATCTATGAGTAGCCAGTCCACAAGCTTGTCAACAACCTTGGACTTGTATGGTGTGGCCTGGGGGTTGAGCCAATCATATACTTTTTCTCGTGTATTTGAACTAAAAGATGCAGAGGGAAGTGCCCACTTAGTAATGAGACAGGAACAAAGCGACATAGGAAGTAGCTGAATCACATTAGGGGGAGGAGTACTACGGTGCTCCCTAGACAGCTGCAGAGCTACCTGTAATTTCATGCCAATCTCCAGTTCCTGTTCCCAGGAAGTGCTTTCAGTGCTGTTCCATCCTGAGGTCTCAAGTATAAACCCCTTATGTTTAGCTGAATCTCCTGTGCCTGTTTCTTGCAAAGAGTCTTGATGAGAAAGGAACTATTCAATTCATGTTTTGCTCTTATCTTCTGTGTCAAGAAGGATTTCCCTATGATCTAGAAAAGATAGAATAAATAAGAGTACTGTGAGGAAATCTCATCTTCCTTAATATAAAATCTGTTACCTCTAATGGAAGGAGGTTTACCTGATGAACCAAAGCCTAAGAAAAGCAAAGAGATGAGGTATCTACTAGGATGCTTTTGGCTGCAGGTAACAGAAAACCCAACTTAAAAGGGCTTAAACTTGAAAGTGGGATATATTATGCTATATAAGATGGTGTCATTACCCTTGCTCAAACCCCCCTGCTTCTTCTCTAACATTATCTCCTATACTTTCAGATTCACTCAATGCTCCCTACTTTTTCCAATCCTATTTTCTTCATAGATTAGGGAACCGTAGTTAATAGTGGGTGTTATACCAAATGCTTCTTTCTCAGCACGGCGCTGAAGAAAATATGCACAGAGACAACAGAACAAGACTGAAAAACAAATTGGTTGCTTTTATTTGCTCACAAATTTCAGTGTAGCGTTCTAGTATGTTAGAGTTGACCCTCTTCCCTTGAGCAAAGTTGGCCTAAATGTCCTAGAATGAAAAATGTTAATAATCTTGCTGTTTTGTTTCCCCTGAAGTACCAAACTTGAACCTTGGAGCTTACCACTGCATGCAAGAAAAGACCAATATTTGCATATACCCCTTTTGGAGAAGAGCCAGGGAAAGCGAGAATCTAAGGGCAAGAATGTGTCCCCTAAGGGCAGAGTGATCACTGAGCAGAGCCTAGATTTCCTAGTTTCAGTATCCTGGACTATCTTTCACTGGTCTTAGAGAAGTTCCTGTAGCACATCAAAACTGGATTAATTGCAAGTCCAGATCTCTACTTGTCCCCCTTTTCTAAAAAATCAAAAGGGTACAATGATACCCCAGAATATTGCTGTACCAGCACTCTGACCCCCAACAGCTGTACAATTTAGAACAAACAAGCCAAGCCTTTGCACTTTCTGCATGGAATAACCTCCCCCACATGTCCATCAGGATAACTCTCTTACTTCTTCAGATCTTTGCTCAGTTACTTCCTTAACAAGGCCTATACCCTGTTTAAAATTGCAATTTGCCATTGACCCCCCACTCTTCTAATGCCCCTTACCCTCCTTTTTTTCATAACATATATTGCCTTCTGACATATATTTACTTATTTATTGTGTTTATTGCTTATTATCATTATTTCTCTAAAGGAATGTAAACTTGAAGGCAGGAATCTTTGTTTTGCTAATTGACGTATCTGAAATGTCTAGAACAGTGCTTGAGAATGAATTAATGAACAATAACAATGAGTGAACGGATGAATGAATAAATCTTAGTACCAAATGATAACTACTGAAGTAGTCCCCCAACTAAGTCCCACTTCCCTTATATATAACAACCTGCATTTTTTCCTGTCAACATTCTAAAATTATCTTCACATTTTTTGTCTAATTTAATAGGTGAAAAATGGGATCTCATTGTTTTAATGTATATTTCTTTAAGTAATATTATGGTTGGTTTTTTTTTCATATCTATTTGCTTACTGTTAATATCCATCTTTTATGAACTGTTTGATTTAGTGCCCATTTATTTATTAGAAAGCTTTTATTTTATCTATTAGTATATTCTGTAATAATATTACCTACTGTTTACTGAGTGCTTTCTGTGTTCCTAACTACTGTACCATGCTATGTATCATTCCATCTACAGCTAAAATTCTGTATAGCTATACGTAAATAATATGGACTTAACCTAGCATACGTAACATATATAGGTAACAGTCATAATTAACATTTCTTGAAGATTTACTGTATGTATTGTAACGATTTTGCAGAGTAGTTGTTATTACTGCCTTTATTGGATTGATGAGGGAATTAAGGGTCAGAGAGGTTAAGTGACTTTTCCAAGATCATACAGCTGGTAACTACGTTTGAATCCATCATCAGTGCTCTTATTCACTAGTAGTAAAAGCTATGTTATGTGTCCTCTTTGCTATATGTCTTCTATTATGTGTTTAAATATACAGACCTAGAACTGGGTGGGCTTTTAGTAGATGTTTTAATGATGGAACCTAAAAATTATCCTTAAGCCTATTAAGCCTAGTATGATACATTGCTGATTTACTAGCAAAGAATTTTTTAGGCACTTTAATCTTAACAACAGTATGTCTGCAATCACCACTTCACTTTTCAAATTGAATCCTATTAGTGGTCTTGATTTTTAACTAGTTATTATTGGCCATTAGGTGGTGTTAATTAATATAATATTTATTTTACTAGGGGGATGAATGGGAATTGTTGCTGCTTAAAAACAAGAATATAGTCTTTTCTCTTGAATTTAGGGCATTTTTAAGATTATGTTTTCGTAGCATTCGGGTTACATTTGCAGAAGGTATTCCTTATTAGCTTGGTCATCTTTACTAAGTGTAGCATTTCAGTTTTACGTGTGATAGATGCAGTATTCTTATTTTGTTTGAGAAATTTGTAGATAGGATGTTTTTATGTGTTTTAATTACTGAAAAAAAAGAATTAAGTTTTCTTTAAGGTCTTCATTATATTCTCTTTGAATGTTAACGTTTCTTATTAAACCATTTGTGATTCTGAAGATATCAGAATACTGAAGGAGAACGAATTTTTTTAAAATGTTATTTTTTCATGTCTCTTTTTAGGGACACTGGATAGATGTTTTACTAATATGCCCCCCCCCCAAGAAAAAAAGAATTCTGATGAGCAGAATATCATTCAAAATTCTCCTCTGTAAGCTATCAATATCATTTAAAAAATAGTTTTGACCATTTTTATAAAACAGGAAAGCTATTAAAAACTGCTAATAAAAATAGATGCTTATTTCTGTGCTAATACTAATTACTAATAATGCATGCTTATGTTTGTCACTCATTACATGGCAGTGTACCAATCAGTGGATGACTGAGACTCAAGCACTTACACATGTAAATTAACAGTTAGATTTTTTTTTTTCCTTTTTTTACTTAAGTGAGTCGTAATGGAAAGCAACTCTAGGTCATAAAAAATCTTCTCTCTTTAATGCTAATGAAATGTCTCCACTCTCTGTATTAGCAGACTACCCTTAGTGGTAATCTGTAGCCTTCTCTTTTGTTCCTGGTGGTAATGAAATGCTGGGTGCTGAAAAAGCTCGCTCTTCAAGAATGTGTGGCCAATTGTCTTCTGTTCACTTATACTGTAAAATTGCTGTTCCCCAGCAAAGCTGAACAAGTGCAGGGACAAGATCAAAAAAGTATACATTGGCACCCGGCTACACCAAGTGACTCCTGCTTTATTAATTAGCCATAGCTTCTCCAAGTTAATTTACTTTGCTAGAGCAAAAACATTCTGTAATACAAAAACAACAAATTATAATTCAACCGCAAGTCCTTATTGTTTGCGTTCTTCAACTTTCAGTTTAAACCTTTGTACAGTGTTATAAGCTAAACGTCCCTTCACTTTTCTGAACCTTAGGGCACAAAAGCTATTTTTATTTTTTTCAAGAACCTCAGTGAGATAGTCAAATGATCATTTTTATTCTCTAAAATTGGGTGATTTCAATTGATATCATTCTTTTTAAAAGTCAGTGTATTGGGAATCCAGTTTAAAAGTGCAGTTGCTTCTAAAATTTGCAAGCTTGTTCTGTCCTCTCATCAGAAATGCCACTGGTGTTTAAGCATTTGAAAAGGGCCTTCTCTGTGAGTGTTTTGGCGGAAGCAAAATTTGACAGTGATCCTAAGCTCCAAATTAAATAATATCAGTACCACTTTCCTTTTCATTTTAATCACCACTTTGTAAGTTCCTGAAGTCTTTTTAATTTAAGGAATCTTCAGTAGTTTTTTAGTTAATGTTTTAAAGTTATAGCCTGAAACAGCAAAAAAAAAAAAAAGACCTGCACATTCCCATATCCTGGTTTGGTTTGGTTTGGTTTTGTTCAGGTGGAAAGGAAATATTAAACTTTTGAGTAAGATATCAGCTGAAAGAGAAAAGTGATTTAGACCTCTTTCACCCAGGTTGTTGTTGTTCATAGTGTTATAACCATTTAGTTGGCAACTTTTAGTATTATGATCTAATTTGAAAGAATTCCACTAGTTTCTGTGTACTTTAACATGGTTTAAAAATAACAATGTGATATATATTGTGTGATATATTTTGTGAATATAAAATAAGTTTTATTGAGATTATCTAAAATGTGCTATTAAAGGAAGATCAAAGCATTTTTACATTGGGAGTATCTAAAACCCATGTTATTATATTCTTAGGGGAAGGTGCAATGATTAACATCAGTCTTCACTATATATTTATTTTTTGAAGTCAACTTCCTTCCCTCCCTAATTTCTCTATTTCTTGGGGTTTTTTTTTTTTCAGGAGCTCTTTTTTTTTATTTTTATTTTTTTTTTCACATCTCTATTGGAGTATAAATGCTTTACAATGTTGTATTAGTTTCTGCTGTACAACAAAGTGAATCAGCTATGTGCATACATATATCCCCATATCCCCTCCGTCTTGAGCCTCTCTATTTTTGGGGATTTAAAAAAAGTTACCATTAAGCTTACTTGCTAATTGTGGATTTTAAAAAATAATTTTAGAAAAGATCAGTGGTTATATGTATCTCTGTAACTTAGATGAAATAGTTTTATCTGCATTATGCATTTCTGGTTTTGTCAGAAGCTTTTTTTTTTAAAGCACTGTGTTAACCATTCTTGTAAGGTTTTTTTTTTTGGTAGAAGGAATATTTGTGTTTGGGAAGGTTAGCAGAGGCTGGCTGTGCTGGAAGTGACTGCAGTGCCTTTTGATTATTCATGGACAGTAATAGAAGGCACTTAAAAAGAACAATGAAATTGCTTATTTTTGTGATGGGCCATCTGTTGAATTGTTTTGTGCAACAATTGCACAATAGTATCTATGTCATATCATTCTATTTTCAACAGCAGCTGATTATGTCTCACTGGCTACTTGTCCTTATTTCTAAAGTCCCATGACCATTTAAAGTCACCTTTTCAGGGACCTTTGCCAGGAAGGTATTAAAAATCTCAAATAGCCTGTGTATTTTTTTTTTTTTTTCTTTTTTTCTCTCTCATCTTTATTCGGGGAGGGAGGCTGTGATGGGAGTAGGAGGGGGGAGTTGGTCATGTTAGTTCTAATTAGTTAGACTTCCTAGACGTTTAGGACAATTATCTGTGCTTTCCACCTGTAGTTCTATAAAATAAGTTAACATAGAATCATTTGATAATTTGCATAGAAATGATAGGCTTGCAAAAAGGAGAGTCAAGTTTAAAGACAGCAGGCTTTCATGCTTTTAATATCTACTCTTTTCTTCATGATAATTAGAATTTTTCTCTTGGAATTCACTTCTATCTTTAAAAAAAAAAAGGATGAGCCATTAGCAAATTTGTTAGAGCAGAAGTGAAATTAAAATAAAACAAATGTATTGCTGTCCATAGGTCACTGACATTGCTGATGCCATGATTCTGAAACAGCTTTTTGAAAATCTGTTCAAAAACGGGGTCGTCGTTGTGGCAACATCCAACAGGCCACCGGAAGGTAAAAACAAACAGTGTGCTGTAGCGTCTTATCCAATTAGGTAGAAACGAACAAGCTTTTAAAAATTCACAATTTTGGACTCATTTTATTGTTAATAAATCTGATTACTTTGCTTTATCCTAAGTTTTATAACTAACTTAATCTGAAAAATCAGTCGGTATTTGTATAATATTTGAAAAATGTTTCTATCCTTAGCAAGCTAAATCCACGTGATCTCCCGTGTTTGATGCACTTGCAGTTTTTCCCTGAGCATTAGATGTGCCACGTGTGCATATCAAAAAAATACAGCCCTCTCTAACTGCATTTTATGGGCCGTAAAAGAAACTCAATGAAATGAAAGAAAAAGTTCCTAATTGAATCTTGGAAAAAGACTTAAAGCTTTCCTGCATAAATGGTTTCTGATACTTTATCATTTCTGAAAAAGCACTTATGGCTTATTAGGACATTATTTAAGAATTAAAATACAGGAATATATAGATTAAAACAACAAGTTTAAATTTTGTGTCTTTCAGCCCATCATGTGGTCAGTTGAAGGTTGAAGGAACCAAAAATAATATTTTATGCATTCTTAATATTAACATCTGACTGGAATGCTATTCTGCCAGATACCTGCATGGCTAAGTTCTTACCTCTTTCGGGTCTTTGCTCAAAGGTTACTTTGCCAATGAAGCCTAGACTCATCTCCCATTTAAATCTACAACCCATGCTCTTTTTTCCTGGCACCACTTCTTTTTACCTGCTCTATTTTTTTCACATAGCACTTATGGAGCCACCATGTAGTTTACTTATTTACTATATATATAGTTTATTATCTGTCCTCTGCCAGGATGCAAAAGCTTCAGGAGGGCAGCCACTTTTATCTCTTCTGTTCACAGATATACATATTTTAAGCACCTGAAACAGTGCCTTGCACATCGATGGATCTCAATAAATAGTCTTAGAATGAATGTTGAATAAATGTGTGTTCTTAAAGGATCTTTCTGGCTGCAGTACTGAGAATAGATTGTGGGGATGAGGTTTCAAGGTTGGAAGTAGGGAGACCATTTAGGAGATGACTGTAACAATCCCGAGGGGACATGATGGAGCAGTGCAGGTGGTAGGAGTGGTCAGATTTTGTAGACAGAGTCAAAAGGATTTACTGATGGAATGAATATGCGGTATGGAGAAAAAAAAAGATCAAGAGTGACTCAAAGATTTTGGCCTGAGCAATTGAAAGGATAAAATTGCTGTTTACTGAGATGGGGAAGACTATAGGAAAAGCTAATTTGGGTAGGGAAGTAGGGTTTCTACGATTATGAGGCTGATGCATTTAAGAGTTCGGATTTCAAAGGAAAGGTTTGGACTGGAGATATAAATTTAGGAGTCATCAGTCCTAAAGGAAGCTGGTAAGAGCAGCCAGTGAGTAGGAGGAGAGCCAAGAGAATGTCAAGCAAGGAAAAGGAAAGTGGTACAAAAACAATGGATGATCACCTTTGGTAAATGCTGCCAGGAGGTGAAAAATGAGGTTGAGAATTGACCACTGGAATTGGTAACATGGAGTTTATAACTGAACCTGAAAAGAGCAATGTAATAGTGTGAGTATTTTTTTAAATTAAGTCATGTCACATTAATGACTTATAATGAATTTGTAATCTACTAATATGCCCAGATATTACTGTGTGAGCTGTTGTCAAACTAGGTCTCTCTCTTTCTATATTTTTGTAGTTGATCTCTTTTTTCTTCCTATTACATTTCAGCTTATTAGTTTGTCTGCATTGTTCCATATTATTGATTTATGTTGATATTTTTGAAGTATGATTCTAATAAATTTTTTTTAACTACCCCTACTAGTTATGACATTTATAAACTTAGTAATCATGCTTTTGTGTCTTCAGCCATTCATTAAATAAAATGTGTAAATAGGGTAGGGCCAAGTTTAGACTCCTGTAGTATATATACCATTAGAGGCCTTATTTTAGGGAGACATTAATTAGTTAATCAATACCTTAAGACCTAGTTATTCAAACAATTACAGTTATACCTAATCTGTTACACTATAAGAGAATTATGAATGATTTTGTCAGATGCATTTATTAAAATCCTTATAATGTTATATATAGCATTCTTGTGATTTATTAGTGTAACAACTCTATGAGACAAGGCAGTGAGTTTTTCATATTAGATCATCGATGGGGATGTGAGGCTTGACTCTCCTTCAGTTGACTGTTGACTTAACAGTATCTTCAGTATTACCTTTAGACATTCAGTGATAAGCTATGTTCATAAAGAGCAAAATGCTAGAACAAGCTTGGAACCACCCCCCACCCCAACAAATACTGCTGAAAAGAAAATTGCAGTCAGCTGCTCAAGCTACTGCAGTGTGGTCCACTGAGGAAGGGCAACCACAGGAGAGGTTAGGAACATTCTGGAGCTCATAGCTTTGTAGGACTAAGCAAAGTTACAGACCCACCGAGGTAGCATACAGAAATCCGAGATGGAGCCATCCTTCTGGAGAAGACTGAAAGTCTAAGATGCAGAATTTCAAAAATTGGGCATTAGCCACAAATTCAAAGAAAGCCTTTTCTAAATATGAACCTAGACAGGATGCTTAACATACACCAGGTTTTTTAGCCATGGCAGACAATCATCATAAGTAGCTTAATATTTTAATATAAAGAAGATGGTATGTATATATACCATCTCCTCAGGGTGTGTGTGTGTGTGTGTGTGTGTGTGTATAATTTCATGACTGAAGAAACAAGGCTCAGAGGGATTAAGTATGAATCTCAGGAAAAGGAAAAAGTAGGACAAAGAATGGGTCAGTTGTTGCCAAGGGCTGGTGTGGGGAGGTGTTTGACTACGAAGGGCCAGCACCAGAGAATTTTAGGGGTTTTGGGACTGTTTTGTGTCCCAATGGTACTGGTGGTTACATGTGTTAAACTCATAGAACTGGACAACAAAAAAGTTAATTTTCCTGTATATAGATTAAAAAATCACATGGATAGTGAGTGATAGAACAGGGTCTAGAAAGTAGGTTTTGTGACTCTTTTGACACATTGTCCTCTATCTTTTCTCCTTGTTGGTCATCACTAATCTTTGTCTACTCTGTCCCAGATACAGTGTGTCCTCTTTTCCAGCCATCAGAATGCATTCAACTTTTTCTTTAGGTTACAGCTTTTAATCCACAGCCCCCAGATAGTTATTATTATTTTAAAAATAGCATCTACTTATTCTAAGAGTGTTATGAGAGGTGGGAGAAGAACCTTCCTGGCAGAGGGTTGAGGCAAAGCCCAATGGTTGGAGAGAGAATGACCCATTTGAGGAACTGAAAGGTAGCCAGTGTGGCTAGAGTGCAGTGAAGTAGGGGAAGTAGGATACAGTGAGGTACAAGATGAATCTGGAGAAGTGAGAGCTAGGACCTTATAAAGCAGTAGTAAGGATTTTGGATTTTATTCTAAGAGAAATGGGGAGCCACGGTAGTGCTTTAAGCAGGGACTGATAAGATTGGATATGGAATATCACTCGTTATCGTATGGAGAATGGGTTACAGGATGGGATGCAGTGATATGGTGGATTCAGGGAGACACACTAGGAAGCTATTGCAGTGTACTGGGCAAGAAATGATAATAATTGGTATAAGGCAGTGATTCTCAACTGGGGGGCTGTTTTGAAAACCAAGGGATATTTGGCAATGTTCGAGACATCTTTGGTTATCACTAGACAGGATGGGGGGTTTGGTGCTGCTACTGGCATCTAGTAGGTAGAAGCCAAGAATTCTGCCAAAACATCCTATAGTGTATAGGGATACTCCCCACAACAAAGAACTATCTAGCCCAAAATATTAATAGTTCTGAGGTTGAGAAAACCTGATATAGTATATAGAGAGGATAGATTTGAAAGATAGTTAAGAAGTAAAATGGATAGCACCTTGTTATAGGTTGGATACTGAGGAAAAGGGAAAGGACACTTTCTAAATTTCTGACCTGTACAACTGGGTGGGTAGTGGTGCCTTCATTCAATAAAGACAGAATAATCTGGAGGTTAGAAGTCCAGAAGATGTTGCCCAGTGGACAAGAACACTGTATTTTCTTCCCCTCTGTTAACTCTTTAGCTGCTGCGTTAATTTTCTTCCACATTATTCATCTCATTCCTTCCATTTCTTGTTATAATGCATCAATTTCCTGGACAAGAATAGGGGTTATTGTTGGTGGAGATTACAATCAAACACTCATCTTTTCTCAGTAAATAACTTAATTGTCAATTTATAGACAAATAAATTATTAACTTTAATAGAAAATTATCAGAAACATTTAATAAATAATTAATAATTTTAATAGAAAACCATTGATAACCAAGTAAAAGCAACACCAGAATTTAGGAACTTAGCAGAGAAAATAGCTATGGAGGAGAGTGGTCTGGGAAAGTCCGGTAGAAGAAAGAAAGGGAAGCAACACTTGAGGGGGTGAAGGGAATAAGGTACCAAAGAGTGACTGCCTTTATGTCACTGTTTTTTTCTAGTCCTCACTTCTAAGTCCTGCCTTGCTTGGGTCCGAGGCCTCATCTTGTACACCATGTAGTTGTTAAAATCTCAAACCAGTGTCAGTTCATGATTACAACTTTAGCTTTTAGCTTCCTGTTTGTTTACTGATCTGCAGAGATTTTCCTACTTTCTGGCAAGCTCAAAATATGTTTAGTATATTTTAAACATTTGTAACACAACACTTGTAGTGCTATTTTATATTTTCTAGGGTAATCTGGTTAAGGTTCTTAAACTTGAAGCAAAGAGGATCCATAGGAGTAGGGAAATTGCTGGGAAATTTTTAGATAAACTATATCTAGAGATAGTTTATATTCAATTTTGTATTTTTATAAAATCTCAAGTAAATGATTTATTTAGCATTTTTGTCATTTAGGTAAATACTTTTATATGGCTCATGTACAAATAGACATATTTTTACTTTTCAAAGATTATACTGTCAGGTCATTAGAAGAGCCAGAAACAAAAATCCACAATTAAAATATCATATATATGCTACTCACCTTTTTTTTTTTCTTTTTTTCGGTACGCGGGCCTCTCACTGTTGTGGCCTCTCCCGTTGCGGAGCACAGGCTCCGGACGCGCAGGCTCAGCGGCCATGGCTCACGGGCCTAGCCGCTCTGCGGCATGTGGGATCTTCCCGGACCGGGGCACGAACCCGTGTCCTCTGCGTCGGCAGGTGGACTCTCAACCACTGAGCCACCAGGGAAGCCCTGCTACTCACTTTTTAGGTTCTGAAAAAGAAATTGTTAATTTCATGATATTCTAGTAGGGAAAAGCAATATTATAGATTTAAGTGCATGGAGACCCTAAGAACAGATTAATAATAGACTGGTAGATTAAGTTAATTAAATTGAAATTAATAATTAAACTTAAGGACTTATTCAATCAAAAATAAGAATATATTTTTATGGGGAAAAAGAATATGTAACTTGAAATGACTGTGCTTCTTTGACAGTAAAACACAAAGTGCTAAAGGAAAAAAGTCCCCTATTGACTGAAGAGTGCATTGTGGACTTTCTAGTTTTTAATTTGCTATTTATTATAATGAAAATGCTATAGATAGCATTAGAATATCCAAGAATAAGCCTGCCTTAGATTATTAGGCAACGACACTGTGTGATTCTAACTCAAGCCAATGTATCTATAGTAAATAAAAGACTGGATATCACTAGAAAGTTGGTGCATGCACACACACACATACTAATTTATCATATTAATATTTTTAGGGAGAAAAAAAATCTGTTGATGTTTACCATAAAAGCTTGAAAGAGCATTTGGCAAAATCCAACATCTTGATACAATCACTCCATAACATGTAAATAGATGGAAAGTTTCTTAATATGAAACCAAATATATGTATATCAGTTCAGAAGTCAGAAGTATGTTTATTGGGGACACTGTGGTATATCTACTGCAAGAATGAACAAGGCAAGGATGTCAATGATCACTTTTTAACAATGAACTACATTACAGACAGTATAAGAACAACTAGGTGGATAGGGAAGGGAATCACCACATATCTTGATTAGAGGGGTTCTCCAAGATTAGTCATACCACTCCTTTTTCAAGGTTATGTGAATAGAAAATACCCTAATATGGGAACGATAAGTAGGAAAGAGAAGTAAGTAAGCATTAGAAGACTTCTGTTTTGTGTTCTTTAAAAATCAGGAAAACATAGACTCTGTGATATAGAAGATCTAAGCTGAGAGAAGACAAACAGATTAGTTGAAAACCTTTTTACTGAGAAATCAGATGAAATTAAAGAAAGCTACATGAAATAAAGGGGTTTAAATTAATTAAATTAAATCAATTAAAATCAGCATTTGAAGCACTGAAGTGTAGAATTAAAACTAGAAAATGAAATCAGTGATAAGGGAAGCAACTTAAGAAGCTCTGCCAATGTGTAGAAAGAGAATAAAGAATGAAATGATTTTTTAAAAAAATTAATTTATTTTATTTTTGGCTGCATTGGGTTTTCATTGCTCCTAGCGGGCTTTCTCTAGTTGTGATGAGCAGGGGCTACTCTTTGTTGCAGTGCACAGGCTTCTCATTGTGTGGCTTCTCTTGTTGTGGAGCACAGGCTCTAGGCGCGCGGGCTTCAGTAGTTGTGGCACGCGGGCTCAGTAGTTGTGGCTTGCGGGCTCTAAAGTGCAGGCTTAGTAGTTGTGGCGCACGGGCTTAGTTGCTCCACGCCATGTGGGATCTTTCCGGACCAGGGCTCAAACCCATGTCCCCTGCATTGTCAGGTGGATTCTTAACCACTGCACCATCAGAGAAGCCCAAGAATGAAATGATTTTAAAAAGATTAAATAAGTCCTCTGGAGGAAAGAGGTCTTAAAATGTGAACTTATTAAAAAGAAGTGGTTGAAATAAGAGAATTGATCATAACAGTGAATTGAGTATAAGTGAATATTTGTAGTTACTGCTTGCTTATATATTTGTAAATTTTGTTCCCCTTGGAGAGAGGGTTTACAGATCCTGAGTGACAGTGTCATTATTTGTGGCACTGATAACTAGGGTAATATACAGTCAAGTATTTTAGAATTTAAGATACACCTTCTACTTTTCAAATTACTAGGAAAGACAAGGGATCAAAGTAAAAATATTTCTTAGAGCAAAAGCTAGAAAGCAGAAGAAACAGCAAAAAAATAATAAATAAATAAATAAAAAGCATGAAACAAGATCAGGCATTCCTTGTCAATGACAGGAAATATAAATGGGTTACATTCCTCTATTAAAAACTAAAACTTCTTCTGATGTGGCTGAGTAGGCTCCTAGTCAGATGACCTTCTTGCAGACAACAATAATACATTCTGAACAAAATATGTAACACAACTATCTGAAGATCCTAGAGAGTCAAAAAATGTCAGAAAGATTATGGAGGGGAGACAAAACTTGGAAGAGGGTCCAAAATGGAGAGAATTTCCTGTTTTCTTAATTTTTTTTCTTTCTTTTTAAAAAATAGCTATCAGCTTTAGGACAGGTAAAGTTAGTGCTGCATTGGATGACTAAAATTCTGATAGAAAACCCACAGTCTTTCTGGCCAGAAGAACCAGATGGCAGAGTTTAGAGCAAGCATTACTGCTGGAAAATGAAAAACGAATCCCACTGAGAACTAGATTGGTATAGCCCCAAATTCTCAAGTTCTGTGTATAAATTCTGCCCAAATCTCTGACTGGCCTCTGAACCATACATTTGCAGAGCAAACCACAAGCTTCCTAATGATAGGGTACTGAACTGAGATTCAAGTTTATAGTTTGAGTCCAACCAAGGTAATTTCCTGCTAAAACAAAAATATCAACACTCTTCAGAAACAAAATCCATAAGGTCCAGGATACCATCTCAAAGTGATGAATGAGGAAATATTGACCTATTCTCAAGAGAAAAGAAACATCAACAGATAGCAACCCCAATATGACCCAGCTATAGGAATTAGCAGACAGAGGCTTTAAAACAAGAACTATAACTATAACTTTGGGGGAAATGAGGTAAAGAAAATATGTTCATAATGAATGAAAGGATAAGGAATATCAGCAGAGAAATAGAAACCATAAAAAATGTACCAAATTTAAATTCTAGAACTAAAAAAGACAGTATCTTAAATAAAAAAATTAACCTAAAGAGCTTAATAGCAGAATGGAGATAACAGAGCAAAGAGCCAGAGAACTCGAAATTATCCAAGGTGAAGGATAGAAAATGACAGAAGTAAAGAAACAGAGACTTAAGAATTTGTAGAGCTATAACAAGCTTTCTAACATATTTCTGATTGGAATCCCAGAAGGCAAGGAGAGATAATGGGCAGAAAATCTTTTGAAGAAATAATGACTGAAAATTTCCCATTCTGGGGTGAAGATATAAATTTACAGATTCAAGAAGCTCAGTTAAATGCAAGCAGAATAAATACAAGAAAACACTGCTTAGGCACATTGTAGTCAAACTGCTAAAAACCTAAGGTAAAGAGGAAATCTAGAAGGCAGCCAGAGAAAAATGACATTAAATACAGGGGAACAATGATTAGCTTTTGATGACTTCCATTAGAAACTATGGAGGGTCAGAGACAGTGGAACAACATCTTTAAAATGCTGGGGAAGAAATTGTCAACCTAGAATTTTATATCAAATAAAAATTTCCTTCAAGAATAAAGACAAAATAAAGACATTCTGATATGAAAGAAAACTAAACAAATTCATCAGCATAAGATATGCACTACAAGATATTCTAAAAGAAGTTCTCCAGGTAGAAAGGAAATATTAACAGACACTTGGATCCTCAAGAAGAAATGAAGAACATCAGAAATGGTAAATATTGGAGTAAATATCAGTAACTAGTTTTTCTTCTTAATTTCTTAAAAATAGAAATGATCATTTTATGAGAAATTATAACATTGTCTTGTGGGGTTTATAATGTGTGTAGATATGATCCATATGACACCTATAGCATAAAGGGAGGTGTTTAGATGGACTTATATGGATGGAAGATTTCTACATTTTTTTGTATGAAGTGGTATGATATTAATTCTAAGTAGAGTGTGAAAAGTTAACGATACAGGCATACCTTTAAGATACTATGGAGATATCCAGACCACTGCAATACAGTGAATATTGCAATAAAGTGAGTGACACAAATTTTTTGGTTTCCTAGTGCATTTAAACATTATGTTTACACTATACTGTAGTCTATAAAGTGTGCAATAGCATTATGTCTAAAAAAGCAACTTACACACCTTAAGTAAAAAATACTTTATTGCTAAAAAATGCAAACCATCATCTGAGTCTTCAATGAGTTGTAATCTTTTTGCAATAGTAATGTAAACAAACCCAGGTTTGGCTGCTTGCCATTCATAAGCCACTAATTTGAGAGGCAAGCGTCAGTAGAAAAGAAAGATGCTTTAATCAGAAAAGCTGGCAATCTGCGAAGAAGGTGGACTTGTGTCCAGAGACCAACTCCAAAGATTCTCCTCAACCATGACAGTTTTTAAAGGGAAAAATGGAGGCGAAGAATCTCAGTGAATCATCAAGGCAGGAGGTTTGGTTCTGCATCATTCTCCATTGAGTGCAGACTGGCTGACTCTTTCTTCAGATGTCATCTTGCCTGTGTGATCTGCCTGCAGGATTG
Source organism: Physeter macrocephalus (assembly GCF_002837175.3). Taxonomy (NCBI): domain Eukaryota; kingdom Metazoa; phylum Chordata; class Mammalia; order Artiodactyla; family Physeteridae; genus Physeter; species Physeter macrocephalus. The sequence continues at coordinate 52,417,321 of NC_041223.1, read as the reverse complement.
CTAAGGAGGCTGTTGGGTGTAGAGAGCTAGTAATGTTTTAACTGCTTGATTCTTCATTCTTACTTTTTATCTAGGAAAATAATCAGGTTAGACAAGGTACGGTGTATATTCAAGAGAGCATAAGTTGGGAGTTAGTTTCAATTGCTTAATGATCTCATTCCTATAATTAGGTTCTTTTAAGGTTAGAGGGGAACAGAAATGGACAAAGAGGAAAGGGGCAAAAGAGCTGCTTTCAATAACATCAGAGATCACTGGTTGTAGATCACCAAAACAAATATAATAATAATGAAAAAGTTTGAAATATTGTGAGAATTACCAAAATATGACACAGAGACATGAAGTGAGCAAATGATGTTGGAAAAATGGTGCTGATAGACTTGCATGACACATGGTTACCACAAACCTTCAATTTGGAAAAATGCAGTATCAGCAAAGATCAATAAAGCAAAGCACAGTAAAATGAGGTATGCCTGTATATATTGTAACCCCTAGAATAACAGAAATAAAATAAAAGCCAGTTGACAAAAAGGAATTTTTAAATATATTCAAATAATTGAAAAAAGGCAAGAAAAGGTGAACAGAGGAAGAAAATGTAGAGGAGACAAAAAGAAAACAAATAATAAAATCATAGACCTAGGGACTTCCCTGGTGGTCCAGTGGGTAAGGCTCCATGCTCCCAGTGCAGGGGGACTGGGTTTGATCCCTGGTCAGGGAACTAGATCCTGCATGCATGCCGCAACTAAAGATCCCTCACGCGGCAACGAAGATCCTGCATGCCACAGCTAAGTCCTGGTGCAGCCTAAATAAATAAATAAATAAATATTTTAAAAAAATCATAGACCTAAATGTTAAATGAACTAAACATTCCAGTAAAAGGTAGAGGTTATCAGGATGGATTAAAAAATATCAAGAGATATACTTTAAATATAAATATAGATTGAAAGTAAATGGATGCAAAGAGATATATTCTACAAACAGTAATAATACGAAGCCTGGTGTGTGGGCTTATTAACGTCAGATTAAATTGACTGAGGCAGGCCCTGCCAGTCCCTTTGGTCCCACCAGAGGATGCTTGTGCTGGGCTCTGCCTCTCTGTCCTCAGTTCATGGCAGCAGGGGTCCTGCGCCCCTGACTCCCGGGCCTTGGTGCTGAAGTTTGTCCACTAGGGATTACAGTTGTGGGTAAATCAAGTATTGTGTGGTGGTTTGTGGAAACAGTTTTGAGCCTAAGATCAGTTCAACAACAGGGCATCTTTTGTCTAGCTCCAAAACAAGTGACATAAATTCCTAACCTGGGATACAGCTACACAAGAATGATTTTCTGCCTTACCACCGATGTTCATATATAATGATTTATGATGCCAAAAAGGAGAGGTATTTTCAGCATTAAGGAATGAATTAAAAGATCTTTGACAGCAAGTCCCATCTAATTTTGTAGTTGATGTGGCAGGAAATAAGTGCATATTATTGCAAAAGGTGAGTCATGGAGAGAGGTGCTAAGGATTGCACTGACTCAGCCATACAATTTTTGTAGAGCTCAGTGCAAAAACCACAGTGAACTTAAAGGACTCTAAAGAAGTTACTCAAAGAATTCCATTCACTCACCGCCCCCCACCCCCCACATTTGGTAGTAAGGGCTTCTGACTCCAAAGACAACCTTTAGAGTCAAAGTGAAAAAAAGCTGTTGTTGGCTGACCCTCAGCCTCCCACACTTGATAATGAAATAGTTGGTTCTGAAAGTTAACAGGGGACTTCGAATCTCTGCCACTACTTTTTGCCTGGCTGGTTTCGAGTCTTCTTTGTACACGGGATTCCCCAAAATAGGTCTGTTTTGTCATTGAAGACTCCAGTCATGATATTTCTGTTCATTGAATTCTGTTATAAAAAGAAACTCTGGTGTGAAAAACTACTTCATTGGTGTTTGACTTTACTGAAAATAAATATATAAGGTAGTATTTTTGCAGTGAAGGTTTTATGTAACATTTTATTAAGTTTCTCTTTCATGGTTCTTAAAAAAAAAGTCTGTGGAGCCTGTAATTTCCCTGGATCCCCATTATCACTTATAAAGGATTGCACCATTTAAAATGGCATAGGATATCTAAAATGGAGGCTGGCAATTATTATTTGAATCAAAAATGGATTCAATTTATAGGACTGTTCATGGGATTGATGGAGAGGATTTCATCTTCCTGCCATCTCTAAAGCAGTTTTCATTGAAAACATTAGCCAAGGATACACGTGGAAAATTAACATCAACAGCAATAAATGTGTAGATCACCCTAATTTTTCCTTCAGATTTTTAGATTTGTGTGTCACCATACACAGTATTGGTACTTGGCAATGAATAGGAATGAGCACATAATAACATGGATGAATTTCAGAAACATTAGGCTGAGTTAAAGAAGCCTTATACAAAAGAATATATACTCTGTAGTTTCATTTTTATGAAGTTTTATATAAGGTTTTATGGTTTGCTTTGGAGATTTTCATATATATCTTTAACTTATCACAGTCTACCTTCAAGTGATATTAGACTGCTTCAGGTATAGTCTAAGAACTTTCCACAGTATACACCCATTTCTCTCCTCCTAGTCTTTATGCTATTGTTTTCATACATTTTATTTCCACATATGTTATAAATCCCACAATATATTATTATTTTTGCTTTAAATAATTATCTTTTAAAAGAATTTAGGTAATAATAATAATTTTTAAAAGGCTCATATTAACCCACAGTTACCATTTCTGGTGCTCTTTACTCATTTATATATTCCAGGGTTCCATCCAATATTATTTTTCTGCCTAAGGACTTCCTTTAAAGATTTCTTATAGTTCTGGTGTTCTGGTGATGAATTCTTTCAGCTTTTGTATGTCACAAAAAGTCTGTATTTGAAAAGATATTTTTGCTCAGGATAGAATTCTATGTGGACAGTTTTGTTTTTTCTCTTTTTGACCTTTAAAGATGTTGCTCTACCATGTTCTGGCTTGCGTTGTTTCCAATGAGAAGTTGCTATCGTTCTTATCCTTATTCCTCTGTATGTAATATATATTTTTGCCTCTGGCTGCTTTTAAGGGTTTTGTTTTGTTTTTTCCTCCTTTGATCACCAGTTATAAGCAGTTTGATTATAATATGCCTTGATGTAGTTTTATTCATGTTTCTTGTGCTTGGGCTTTAATGAGCAACTTAGATCTTTGGGTTTATAGTTTTCATCAAGTTTGGAAATAATTTGGCCATTATTTCTTCAAGTATTTTTTCTATCCCCTCCTCTTCTCCCCTTTGGGTACTGCAATTCCACATATATTGGGTTGCATAAAGTTGTCCCAGAGCTCACTTATTCTCTGCATTTTTTCTTAGTTTTTTTTCTCTCTGTGCTTCATTTTGGCTAGTTTCTATTGCTATGATTTAAAGTTCACTAACATTTTCTTCTGCAGTGTCTTATCTGCTATCATTCCCATCCAGCATATATTTTTTGTCTCACATATTGTAAGTTTGCATCTCAAAAAGTTCTTCTTGGGTCTTTTTATATTTCCCATGTCTTTATTTGATATGCTTGCTCTTCCAGCTGCTTGAACACATGGAATACAGCAATAACTGTTTTAATGTTCTTGTCTTCTAAATTTATCACCTATGTCATTCCTAGGTCTGTTTCTGTCGATTGATTTTTCTCCTTGTTCTGGGTCATATTTTCATGTTTCGCTGCATGCTTGGTAATTTTTTATTAGATGTTAGACAATATGAATTTTACTTTGTTGGGTATTGGATATTTTTATATCCCTATAAATATTCTTGAGCTTTATTTTATTTCTTACAAACAGTTTGATTCTTTTGGGTATTGCTTTTAAGTTTTGTATGGCAGGACTAGAGCACATTTAGTCTAGGACTAATTTTTCTCACTACTGAGATAAATCCATTTTCAGTATTCTGCTCAATGCCCTGTAAATTTAGAGGTTTTCCAGTCTGTCTGGTGGAGACAGGCACTCTTCCCAGCCATGTGTGAGCCCCAGTGATGGTTTCCTTGAGTACTTTCAGATGATTCTGCTCCTGGCTTCAGGTAATTTCCTCACACACATATGCTGATCAGTACTCAGCTGGGGACTTAACTGGGACCCTCAGCAGATCTTCAGAGCTTTTTCACTGGGCAGCTGTCTTTTCTCTGGTACGCTGCTCTGTGAACTCTAGCTGCTTTTTCCTCCCTGGACTCTCACCTATCTCCTCAGTTGGGGAGACTTCCAGGCTCTGTTTGGGTTCCCCCTCCTTGTGCAGAGTGCTATAAACTTCCCCAGACACTAAGTGCATTTGTTTCCTATTCTTAGGGATAACTGTCCCTTTTTTCTGGTGTCCAGTGTTCATATAAAGCTATGATGACCAGGTCTGGGATTATGGAAGGCCACTCTAAAAGTCTGTCCACGATAGTGGATTCAAGGAAGGCTTGTTAGAAAATGTGGGATTTGAGCAATAGATTGTATAGTATTAGAAAAGAAGGTAGAGGTAAAGTCGTGAGCTTGTGCTGACTCTTCTGCCTAGGATATGCTTCCTTCTTCTCTGCTTGGTGGCACCCCGCTTATTTTTCCAATGTGCTCTACTCCCATTGTTACCTGCAAAGCTGCCTTTGAACCTAGGTAAAATGAGTAGTTCGTGTTCTGTATATTATGTTTATACCTTGTATCCCTTTTTACCTTGTATTATGGTTATGATCTGGTTGTGTCTGTCAGCTGTGACAAGTCCAGCTGGTCACAACATGGTTCTGAAAAAGCCTACGAGTTTTAGCTTCATTAAAAACCTTCCTCAAAAATTCTAGATATGCCAATTACTGGCTGGGAATTCAGCAAATTATTTTAAAAACTTTGAGTATCAGTTTCTTTATCTGTAAAATGGAGGCAGAAATATTTACTATGCAGCGTTATTGTAATTTGTGTACAGTGTCTAGCAAATTGCCTGACTCTTAGTAGGTGTTCTCTAAATGCTAGTTCCTCCTTTTATTTATCTTTTGTCTTCAGCACTCATTTCAGTGCAGGCAAATAATAGGAATTCATGAATGTATGTTGAATTGAACAAAAAATTGTAATATACCATCAAATGGGAACATTTAATTAGCTGTATTATCTATGCATCTAGTAAAATACTTTTTGAACTCCAGTTAGATTTTTAAAAAGAAGGTAAGTAGCTCTTCCTGCTTACGTGGCCTAAAGGTGCCATTTTCTTTTAATCTATACTAAAATAAGAATCTCCTGGAAAAGTAAATCAGATTGGTTCCATAGAGCCATATAATTATTTTGTGTTAATTTATAGGAAAACTCCCTTTTTTTTTTTTTTTTTTTTTTTTTCGGTACGCAGGCCTCTCACTGTTGTGTCCTGTCCCCTTGCGGAGCAAAGGCTCCGGACACGCAGGCTCAGTGGCCATGGCTCACGGGCCCAGCCGCTCCGCAGCATGTGGCATCTTCCCGGACCGGGGCACGAACCCATGTCCCCTGCATCGGCAGGCGGACTCTCAACCACTGCGCCACCAGGGAAGCCCCAAGTCTCCATTATTACCAAAAAGTATGCAAAGCTTAAAATTTGTTTCCCCTTTCTATTTATTTATTCTTAACAATATGTGTATTTATGTCTGTGTATATGCGTATGAATATACATACACCATGGCACATATACATATATTTAAAAAACACTATTATAAGGCAACGACAGCTACCTGTTTATGATATATAATTACATTAACTACAGTCTATTAAGAATGGAGTTTTAATTTTTAGGTAGTTTCTTGGAAAGTGGCCTTAATGTTATTTACTTTAATGGAAATATATCAACTTGATATAAATACCTGCACAGTTCTGTCTGTTGATGTGTTTTCTTAAATGGCAAACTGTGTTACACAGTCTTCTATACTGAGAACTTTTATTATAGATGAGAAAAGGAAAATATAATTTGTTTCCCAGTAGAATCTGTATGTTCAAATATTAAATACTTTTAAATAGATCTTCTTTTTATGTTGAATTATTGATTTAGGATCATTCGTTATATCTTCCAAATTCTTTTCTTGCTTTTTATTATAGTTTAAAGCTAAGTTGATTGAATGCCTTTTTTTTTTTTTTTTTTTTTTTTTT
>NC_041223.1:52382804-52411163 GCF_002837175.3 Physeter macrocephalus | reverse complement strand
CAGCGGCCATGGCTCACGGGCCCAGCCGCTCCGCGGCATGTGGGATCCTCCCAGACCGGGGCGCGAACCCGGTTCCCCTGCATCGGCAGGCGGACGCGCAACCACTGCGCCACCAGGGAAGCCCCGATTGAATGCCTTTTGATATTCTTTCTGTGATTGTTAATTTTTTCTGTTATTAAGAATATAATAAATATTGTATAGTACCAGAATAGAGATCAGTTTTGGTTATTTTTCTTCTCTTTTGCTTCTTTATCTTTTTCATCAGTAGAAAACTTTATTTGCCAGACTAAAATATAAGCTAACATTATGATTTAGGTGAAGTGAAAAGCTAATACTAATTTTTTCTTTCAGATCTCTATAAAAATGGACTCCAAAGAGCTAACTTTGTACCATTCATAGCTGTCCTGAAGGTAAGGAAAATCACTTACTTATGTTCACTGACTAATATCATACTGATTGATAATAAAGGGCTTTTATAGGATTGCTATGGTCTTGCATTCAAGCAGAATTTATTTTGTTATTTGATGGTAATAGTTAAAGACTGAAGGAGAAAAGAATCTTTTTTATATAGTATTCATCAATACACAGGAAAAATTACAAAATATAGTCTAAATTATTGTCCAGCTGCAGCATTTGATAGTTTGCATTTTATAAATTTTAATTTGAGGTTTGCTTGTAAATATTATAGTGGAATGTTTCAACTTATACATTGACTTCTGAAAAAATGTTTAATGTTCCTTGTTTCCTTCAGGTTAATGGCCATTAACATGTTTTCCCAGATATTAAAGTTGCTATTTTGGAGTAGCATTATTACAAAAGTATTGTAATATATTTAAATGTGATTGCCATCAAGTTATCATGAAATTTTGTCAAGTTGAGGTACATAAATAGTTTAAATATTTGTGTGTATTATCACTGCATAGGGTTTAAAATAGGCTTCATTAGAATATGATGAAGAATAAAGTAGCCTTCTTTTTCACTGTTAATTTTAGTAATTTTTTACACGATTATTCAATAATTCTACATTCTACCAATATTTATTGGGAACCTACTATGTGCAAAGTCCTACATTAGGCATAATGGATAATATAATCATTAAGTAGGTTGTGTTTCTTGCTTGCAAGTCATTTATAATGTGGTTGGGCATATACTACATACACAGATACCTATAACACAAAGCAAAATGTTTTTGGTAAAATAATTACCAAAAAGAAGCGTGTATGCCAAAATATAATTCCTGTAATTCTCAGGCACATTTTTCCCTGTCCATAACAACATATCTAAAGAAAGGATAGAATTGTATTTTTTTTTTAGAAAGACCTAAAACCTCAAAAATTCTTACCAAGAAGGAGGAGTAAAAACATTTTATATTCACATATTCTGAAGATGTAGTCAGACAATCTTTTTGAAATATACTTTAGTTGGAGCTATTGTTAGTGCCAAACTTTATTCTCTGTGCTATCCAAACATCTGTTTCCTTGACCAATTTTAGGTTCCCAGAAGATTTTAGTTTCTCTGAGATGGTTTCAGATGTAGGAAAAAGTACTTTTTGAAGATTTATGCTGTTAGTAATATTTTCCCGTTTGTATTCATGTTTTACATTTGAGGAGAAGGTAGATTTGCAGTGTTTTCTCCACGCCAGGAATCCAAAGTAATGTGGTGTATGTAGATACCAAAATATAAACAGGGAAGCTAAGAAAAATAGATGCTAAAAATAGTTTCTTCATGTAGCATAAAATACACAAAATATAAAGAGATGGCTCACAAATGAAACAAGCTAAAAGATTCTCAGGGAACTTTGTAGCTGTACTTTTTTTTAACCCCAAACCTTATTTTTTGGTCAGTTATTTGTCATACTTTAACATATAATAGCATTACTAATAGACAACTAAATTGACCAGATTGAATTTATTTTCCTTTTCCTTTCCCACCCTTAATTTTTTTTTAAAGAGGAAGAAAAACCAAAGAGATGAATAATCTGATTTGAGATCCAACAAGTACTGAGATAATACACAATTTGAAATTAAATATGAACTGAAATTTCCAGGAAACTAAATACCAGATTGGATGAGAAAATATCGAAAATGTCTCATTTATTTAAAAGACTTTTCACGTAACAAAACATCAGTCTGATGAAATGTACACTAGAGCTGGTTTCCCTGGAGCTTTTTTGGTGGGCGTATGAAGTTTCCCTTGTAAGGCAAAGTTGTTTCATATTCATTTTACCTATTCACACATGCTAGCGTTACTCTTTCATTTGGGCCCAGCTGAGAGACATGTATAGTAGAAGTGGAAATACTAAATATCAAAACTTTGTTTTAAGATAGACTTAAAACAAATAGAGGATCTTAGTTTAATAAAAAGATTATAAACAAGATAGAAATTTATTTTGGGAAAAGGTACAGTGTAAAATCCTTTTTCTCCTTTACGTTTTCCTCTGTAAACTGAGTGATAACAAGTTTGTAATTCACCACAAGAATTTGTGATTTGTTGCTTGGAGTATTGCAAAATGACCAAAAACTTATGTAAGCTATTAGTGAACAATATTTTCATAAGATAGTAAGAATGATGAGGAGGACTAATATGTTATTAAAAGCCATAGGTCTGGGACTTCCCTGGTGGTCCAGTGGTTAAGAGTCCGCCTTCCAATGCAGGGGACACAGGTTCAATCCCTGGTCGGGGAACTAAGATCCCACATGCTGCGGGGCAACTAAGCCTGCACGCTTTAGAGCCCAGGCGCCACAACTAGAGAGAAGCCTGCGCGCCACAATGAAGATCCCGTGTGCTGCAACTAAGACCCGATGCAACCAAATAAATAAATATTAAAAATAATACAAGCCATAGGTCCATCAACAGATGAATAAACAAAATATAATATATTCATATAATGAAATATTGTTCTTCCATAAAAAGGAGTGAAATTCTGACGTGATACATTATGGATAAACCTTGAAAACATGTTAGGTGAGATAAGCCAGACACAAAAGGACAAATATTATATGATTCCACTTATATGAGGTACCTAGGAAAGGCAAATTGATAGAGACAGAAAGTAAAATAGAGGTTACCAGGGGCTGGGAGGAAAGGGGAATAGGGAGTTATTGTTTTGTGGGTGCAGAGTCTCTGTTTAGGATGATGAAAAGTTCTGGAAATGGATAATGGTGATGTTGCATAACATTGTGAATGTCCTTAATGCCATTGAATTATACACTTAAAAATGGTTAAAATGATGAATTTTATGTTATGTGTATTTTACCACAATTTATAAAAAAAGAAAAGAAACCATAGGACTAGAATGGATATAGGAAACGATCAGGTACATTTCCTCTAGAAACCGCTTGTAACAAGCAAAGGAAAACAAAACAAAACAGAAAACTCTTACATGTACTTTTTCCTGCCTTTTAAGTAGGGAGTTTCCTGTTTTTTTCTTGTACTTTCTTTGAGTTTATTTTGCTGTTCTTTTTTAAAATTTACTGAGATTAATTTTTATCTCATTTTAACCTTCTTTCTTAAATGCATTTAAGGCTATTTATTTCCCTCTGACTAGCTGCATCCATGAAGTTTTGATATTTAGTATTTCCACTCAAGTTCAAAGTGTTTTCTAATTTCCATTGTGATTTCTTCTTTAACCCATGAATTATCTAGAAGTCTATTTCTTAATTTCCAAACATATGAGAATTTTCTAGTTAACCTTTTGTTACTGTTTTCTTAATAAATGCTTAAGTGCATTGTGGTCAGAGAATGTGCCCCTTGTGACTTCAGTTCTTTCAAATTTGTTGAAACTTGCTTTATGGCCCAATATGTGGATAATTTTTGTAAATATTCTCAGCATTCTTGAAAATAATGCGTACTCTCCAGTTATTGTGTGATACATATAATACCCATTAAGTTATCAATAGGTTTGTTAATTATGCTGTTCAAATCTTTATTCTTATATATTTTTCACATCAGTTATTGAGAGGCTTATGGAAAACATCTCCCACTATGACTGTGAATTTATCCATTTTTCTTATAATTCTGTCATTGACCTTACATATTTGGAGATTCTGTTGCAAGTTGCATACAGATATAGAATGATTAAATATTGCTTCTGAATGGAACTTTTAAAAGTTATTTTTTATCGTGAAGTAGTAATTCTCCTTGTTTCAAGCATAGTCATTATTTCCTGATGAAGCATTTATATCATGTCTGCTTTCAAATCTTTTTTTTAAAATAAATTTTATTTATTTATTTATTTAGGCTGCGTTGGGCCTTTGCTGCTGCTCATGGGCTTCCTCTAGTTGCGGTGAGCAGGGGCTACTCTTCTGTTGCGGTGCACGGGCTTCTCATTGCAGTGGCTTCTCTTGTTGCGGAGCATGGGCTCTAGGCACACGGGCTTCAGTAGCTGTGGCACGTGGGCTCAATAGTTGTGGCTCGCGGGCTCTAGAGCTCAGGCTCAGTAGTTGTGGTGCACGGGCTTAGTTGCTCCATGGCATGTGGGATCTTTCCGGACCAGGGCTTGAACCCGTGTCCCCTGCATTGGCAGGTGGATTCTTAACCACTGCACCACCAGGGAAACCCTGCTTTCACATGTTTATCAGATAATTCTAACATCTCTGTCATCTTGATGTTGGCGTTTGATTTTTTTTTTTGTATTCTGTTTGAGGTCTTTGTGGTTTTTGGTATGAGTGATTTTCAACTGAAACTTGGACGATTTAATAATTTGTCATGAGACTTTGACTCTTATATTTGTTAATTGATATTTTATTGTGGTAAAATATGCATAACATAAGATTTACCACTTTAACCATTTTAAATGTACAGTTCAGTGACATTAAGTACATTCACATTGTTGAGCAACCATCACCACCATGCATCTCCAGAACTTTTTCACCTTCCCAATCTGAAACCCTGTACTCTTTAAATAATCACTCCCTATTCTTCCCCTCCCCCAGATCCTGGTAACCACCTTTCTACTTTCTATCCCTGTGAATTTGTCATTTCTAGGTACCTTATATAAGTAGAATCATTTAATATTTGTCCATTTTTGTCTGGCCTATTTCATTTAGCATAATGACTTCAAGATTCATCCATGCTGTAGCAAGAGTTAGAATTCCATTCCTTTTTAAGGCTAATATTCCATTATATGTTTATACCAATTTTGTTTATCCATTCATCTGTTGGCCCCGTGCCCTAGAGCACATGTACTTCAGTAGTTGTGGTGCGTGGGCTGAGTAGTTGCGGTGCGTGGGCTCTAGGGCGCATGAGCTTCAGTAGTTGTGGTGTGCAGGTTCAGTAGTTGCGACTCATGGGCTCTAGAGCACAGGTTCACTAGTTGTGGTGCATGTGCTTAGTTGCTCCGCGGCATGTGGGATCTTCCCAGACCAGGGCTCAAACCCGTGTCCCCGTCATTAGCAGGCGGATTCTTAACCACTGCGCCAGCAGGTAAGTCCCCTTCGTTGTGTTTTGATTTGCATTTCTTAAATGATTAGTGATATCGAGCATCTTTTCCTGTGCTTCTTGGCCATTTGTATATCTTCTTTGTGGATCTTATTTAAACTTTCTGTTTTAACTGGCTATTTGGACACTCTTCTGGAATGAGGAGAGGCACTGCCTTGTTACTGCCAGACATAGGTAGACGTCTGGGTTCCCTATTCAGCCTATTGACACCTGAGGCAAGGGTACTCCATGTTACTGCTGGTGGAGGGGTTTAATTTCCACTGACATTGTGGGGATGGGGAGGATGCTCATTATTGACTGGCAGGGATGAAAGTTCCAGCTCCCTATGTGGCCTTCCATCTCTTTTTTTTTTTTTTTTTTTTTTTGCCTCACCGTGTGGCATATGTGGGACCTAAGTTCACCAACAAGGGATCGAACCCGCATCCCCTGCACTGGAAGTGCAAAGTCTTAACCACTGGACCGCCAGGGAAGTCCCTGGCCTTCCTTCTTTGACATTAGCCTGGCAGGAGTGTTCGTGGGCCTCATTACATCCTTGTGAGAGTTTAATTCAAGGCTCTCTTCAGCCTTTGCTAGAATGGGTGGAGGTGGCACCACAGTTTTCTGTGGTGTTTGCTGCAGTAGAACTGTTATGTTTTCTTTCTTGTTACCCTGCCATTTTCCTGGTCCTTTGGCTAAAGAGAGCAGGCTTTTGTTGGAGCCTCATTTGTCTGTGTCTGTTGGCATTTCTGGGTCGCCGGCTTCTTCACTTCTAAGTCTGAGATATATGAGTCAAAAGAAGACTAGAGAACTCACCATTCTATTGTTATTCAGGTCTTGAGGTCCTTCACTGTTTTTCTTTCTTTCTACTATTCAGTGTTTTCTTATGTTCGTTTTATATATAATTTCCAGGATTTTAAATTGTACATAGCAGGAGGAACAGGGGAATGTACAGCTACTCTGTCTTCCCAAAAGCAGAAGTCAGTTTATTAAAAGTTCTTGTCTGCTAATTCTATCATCTCTTGTCATTTCTGATTTTGTTTCTATGGTCTGATTTTTTTTTCCTGGTTGTGGGTCCTATTTTCCTGCTTCTTTGCAAGTTTAGTAATTTGTGATGGGATGATGGACATTGTGATTATTGCACTGAGTCTCTGTTATTTTCTTTAAGACTGTTGACTTTTATTGGTAAGTGGTTTTTTCTTGCAGGTCATCCTGATCCTTCTGAGGCTTGTTTTTAAAATTTGTTATCGTGTCTAGTGTAACCTTTACTCTAGGACTATATTTTAACCCTTCTTCTGGATGTCACCCTTATAGGTTCTTTACTGAATCTCCCCTCTTAGTGTTCATTGAAGTCTCTCTACTCTGGCTGTTCAGAATGCTTACATCTCCCAGCTTTGTGTAGATTGTTCTCCACCCAGTCTTGTCAAGTTTCATCATATACATGTGCAATTTTACATTCAACTAAAGATTACAGACCTTTTCTATGTAGATTATCTGCAGCTCTTTCTCTGTATAACTTCCTCCTTACTGAACTGTACCATACAAATTGCAACTGCCTCAGCTTTCCAAAACCCTGATATTGTCTCCTCAACTCATTTAGACTGCTGTGCTGAAGTCTAGAAATTGCCTCTAGATGGGAAGCCAGGGGAAATATAATACTTGCTTGCCTAATTTACTTCCCACATCTCAGGGATTGCTGTCCTTTGCTACCCATTGTGTTATGTCTGACATCAGATGTTTCACATGTTTTTTCCAGTGTTTTAATGATTTATGGCAGGAGGGCAAAATTGAGTTTCAGCTACTCTGCCTTGGTCAAAAGCATTAGTCTCTTTCTTAGTTTTTAGTTGTAAAGAAGAATAATGCAGGATTTTTTTTTTTTTTTTGGAATTTGGGAGCTCAGAGCCATATTTTTCCACAGATACAAAAATGTAAATAAGATAACTATAAAAAAAAAGTGATGGGCACATTTTTCTCTGCCATGTTTAGAGGATTTGTTAAGTAAAAGATGGTATAGTCACATGAGGGGATGGATATACTAGAGTTATTTAGAATGACATTTTCAAAACACATGATAATGTAGAATAATGCTCATGGATAATATGAGTGAAAAAAATAACGATGTAGGAGTATATTACTCTCTCAACTATGGAAGTAATATACATACATGGAAAACAGTGGAAATAAATATCCAAAAATGTAAAGAGAACTTATTTCTGAATAATAAGATTATAGATTATTTAAATTACCTCTTTTAAACCTTTCAAAGATTTCTGGGGCTTCCCTGGTGGCGCAGTGGTTGAGATTCTGCCTGCCGATGCAGGGGACACAGGTTCGTGCCCCGGTCCAGGAACATCCCATATGCCGTGGAGCGGCTAGGCCCGTGAGCCATGGCCACTGAGCCTGCGCGTCTGGAGCCTGTGCTCCACAACGGGAGAGGCCACAACAGTGAGAGGCCCGCATACCACAAAAAAAAGATTTCTGGAATGATACTGTATTATTTTTATAATAAAAAACATTTTTAAGTAGTTAAATTTTTCCCCACCCTTCCTAGAAAATCAGCAGACCTGGATAAGACTACCCATATTCAAAACTGAGAAATCAGCAAAAACCAAAATGGACTGAACATGGGTCCCATGTATAGAGACTGTTAAAAAGATGAAATGGCAGGCATAAGAAGGAAGCATCAGGAGCAGATGGGAGAGGTAGGCATGAACCAACAAGTAAAAGCACTTGAAGAATATGCTTTAGAAGAAGAATTATCTTAGGAAATGGGAGATTTTTTTCAGATAACACTTTGTTATATGTTAAAAGAAATTAGGGACTTTCCTGGTGATCCAGTGGTAAAGAATCCATCTTACAGTACAGGGGACGCAGGTTCCATCCCTGGTCGGGGAACTAAGATCCCACATGCCATAGGGCAACTACGCCCGCACACCACAACTGCTGAGCTCGTGTGCCTCAACTAGAGAGCCTGCGTGCCGCAAACTACAGAGCCCACACACTCTGGAACCTGTGCACCACAAGTACAGAGTCTACGCGCCTTGGAGCCTGCACGCCATAACTAGAGAAGAGAAAACCTGCATGCCATAACTAGAGAGAAGCCCGTGCACCACAACGAAGAGCCTGCGCGCTGCAACGAAAGATCCGATGCAGCCAAAAAATAAAATTAAAAAATAAATAATAAATCTTTTTTTTTTAAAAAAAAGGAGAGTGAAAATACAATAGGACTAGTTAAAAGAGAAAGAAATTAAAGTTATGGTACTGATGAAATAAGAGATCAGAGATGAAAAAATGTAAAATCAGATGAAAAATGAGCTGGCAGAGCTAAAATAAAACAGACTGAAGGTGGACCCATTAAAAAAGTGAAAAGTGTTTTGGCAAAAGTAAGTTAAAGAATCAACACTACTGAAAATAAAATCAGTGATACAGAGATCAGAGTTAAAAGAATCACACTAAATGAAGTCAGAATAGTCAGAGATAAAAACTTACAGAGAAGGTGCTAGTATGGAAAATAGACAACAGAGATCAAATATTCACATAATTAGTATTTCTAAAAGAGAGAACATAAAGATAAAATAAAAGAATAATGTATTTTTCTGGTGCAAAACTGCACTTCAAGGATAAAGAGAGAATCCTACAATTACATAGAAGAAGAGCCAATGGGAAAAAAATCAAGCTGGACTGAGACTTTTCCACCACAAGTTGATACTGGAATAGAATAGAATAGTTTTTACTATATTAAAAAAGAAAAGGTGTGTCCTCTTGTCAGCTAGGCTGTTATGAAAATCCAAGCCCAAAGATGTATATTTTTGGATATATGGTAACTCAAGAATTACAGCCTTCATGAAGCTTCCTGAAGAACTTACTTTAAGATTTTGTACTACCAGTCAAAGCTAATAACTTATTAATGGAGATATTATGGTAAGAAAACGTTGGTGGTAGGACATTGAATTTGATTAAATAGTGTTTTACTTTGGTCCGTAAATCAGACAATAAAATTTTTTTCATATCATGTGTGAACTTCTGTAGTTGAGTTAACTACAGAATGCAAACAGTATAAAAAAGGGGCCTCAACCCACACTAGCAGTTTGAGTAGAGAAGATGGCACATGTAAGGAGTATTTCCTAAGAGCAGATTAGGTTTAAATTGAGACCTAAATGACAAATTAAAGTTACCAGGCAAAGTGAGAAAGGGCATTCATCATGGAAGAAAAAACACATGGGAAAGACAGAAGCATGAGAATCAGATTAAAAATGTTGTGATTAGTACTTAGCTCATTGAGTTTTCATAAAATACTATTACTATTCTTCTGTTTACTTGAGGCTTGGGAATTTATTTAAAACTCACATTTTCCCCCGCCCAACATAAAAGCAGAATATGTTTTGTATTGTATGTAAGTGGAAAATAAAAACATTTTGGTAGTTAACATTCCCTTATTTATATAAAAAAGATGGTTAGTATTATGATTATTGTGCCTGCTTCAAACTTGAAACTTCATTATGACTTGATGTCCTGATTTTGCTGATTTATTCTTGAAGAATCTTTGTTGTGATTTTAGTAAAACTTAGGTAATTCTTCTGAAGTATGCAAACAGATATAGTTTTGGAAGCATTTGTTGGTATCTACGTAGCACCAATTTATAAAATTAAATATATCTGTCTCAGTCTCTGCACTGCAGTATTTTAAAGCAGACTGTGATAATCTATTCCCAGGGGTTAATAAACTACAGCCAGTGGCCAAATCTGACCTGCCACCTGTTTTTGTAAATAAAGTTTTATTGAAAGACTTAATGCTCATTTGTTTATGTATTTTCTATGTCTGTTTTCACACTACTATAGTTGCAGAGTTGCGTAGTTCTGGCAGAGAACTATGGTCTTTAAAGCCTGAAGTATTTACTGTCTGGCTCTTTAAAGAAAAGGTTTTCTTACCACTGATCTATGCAACATACAAAGGACAGAGTGACAAACAACTGTTAAAAATAAAATGTAAATAACACTTGTTTTCCATAAACTATGAGTTGTTTTATTTGATGGAAATTATGTGTCAGCATAGATTCATTAGTAGGTCTTGGAGAAGGCAGCATTTCAAGAGCTTGCTGGATAAATGGTTGATTGAAAGGAGGATACTTGGTGAACTAAAGGCAAGAGGGTGGTCTAGTATCAGTTACAAATAATTTGGTAACTTGAGAAATATCAGCTTTGCTAGGATCAGCTTTCTTAAAATGTCTTCAATTGTATACATTTTAAAATAATAATATCTTAAATGTACATGCATTGAATAATACTTGAACATAATCTCACTGCATTGTAAACATTATTTAAAACTATAGTGGTTAAAAGAAAAAGGGGACCAACTGATATTTTGATCAGAATAGTTTCTTAGGTTAATTTCAACTGGACTGCTATTATTAGCCTTCTTGATAAATGCATTGCCGGGCAAGCTTTGCTCTTCCCATGTGGTCAAATCTTGCACTCCATATTTTGGAGGGTGTTTTATATTTAGGTAAAAAAATCTCTCTGTTCACTCCATCACTTACACCTGCATCAAACATTTTGTTTGATTCATTCTGTAATGAGCCCTGAGAGAGATAAATGCTACACATAATTTTTAGAGTTAAAAAAAATTCTCCATGTGAATTTCATTAACTTTCTTTTTATGATTTTCTTATTTGGTTTAACAGTATGGACAAATCTAAAATAATCCCCTCGTGGGAAATGTTCCTGTGCAATATTGTATGTAGTATTTTTGCCACAAAATGATAGAATCTGTTATCAATAATACAGCATTTTAGCTCTCGTTGACACTAACATTTTAGCAAACTACTCCTTAAATTTTTTATTTCTATTTAAAATTAAGTGAGTTAGGTGATTAATAGATTACTGAAATGATAATTGTAAGCTGATCAAAAATAACCAGCAAGGAATTCTACAGTATAATTTTCTCTTTGATGAGTGTCAGATGACGAAATTGGAGAAAAATAAAATACTAGCATTAACATTTATAAATATGAATTTTCCTTTTCCTGATAAAAGAGTTGCCACTTGGAAAGCATCATAATCTGATTTGGTTTAACATTTGTTGAGTGTAAATATGCAACACATAAAAATACTTTGTAATCTAAGGTAGTAATAGTTTTGTTATTATTACTATTTTTGTAATATTAGTTTAATGTCAAGCAATGACTTCATTTCTTCATTTCTTCTAATGTTTCTTAGCTGTTATGCATCCTTTATCTAAAGCTTGAAAAAAATAAATTAAGCTGTGTATTAGCCTTTATGTTTTTGTTTCCTGAGGATTTTTTTTCTGAAGGATCTTATACCTATAGTGAACTTTTTTTTTTTTTCTATACTGAACTCTTTGAGACTATTACCATGGTGTGCTCTCTAGTTATAAACTTTAGCAAAATTGTGTATAACCCTTATATAAAATTCTTCAGTGTTCACCCTTTGTCCAGCCACCTGCATAAGGATTTATAGACTTGCTAAGTGTATTTTTGCTGTTTTTTCCGGCCACAATTTTCATTTCATTGGTGAAATTGATTTGTCAGTTTGTTCATTATAACTTTCAATACTAGAGCTTTCACAGGGCTAAATAATCAGAATCAGCCTTTGAGGTCAGTGTCAGCCCCACTGACCTCTACTGTGTTGTCACCTGAGTCAGCCTAGCAGGGATTAATCCTTTGTTAGTGTGATAATGTCTTTACTTATGAGTTGGCTTTTTAATACTTAAGACTGAAAGAAACAAAAGACAGAACAAAAGTAGTAAATTGAAATCCTGAATTGAAAAGAGTTTTGGCTTTCCCCCACAAACCACTAGTGTTCATTTGAATTTTAGTATTTAATATTTTAAGGTACAAAAATTACTGTTTGACTTGCAAAACATTCCTATAATTAGCAAGTTTTAGGCAGATAAATTAAGTAAATTATCTAAGATATTTTCATAAACCTATATTATATATGTTTGAAAAAATATATTTTAAAAAATTGGCTATAGTACAGGCATTAAACTTTATTTGTAATAGTGTTTTTGTGCTGTGTCCATGAAATTAATAAGTATCTAGAATAAAAATTGTTGTGATATGGATTTAAAATGTAACTTTGTCCATCTTTATACCAGAATGTACACTTTCTATTAGTCAGAGCCTACCTATGAAAAGTAATTTTGGGTGTATGCCTTTTAAAATACTATTTTCCATCAATGTCTTATATAAAATGAGAATAACTATTTCCCATGAAATGTATAAATATATATTTGTATTTGTATAATTATATATAAAATATATAACTACATATTTATATCAAACTGGAATACAGCCAACTATTGCTTATATGTAAAACATGTACTGTTTAAGTCTTGAATTCTCTTCTCTTAGAATAATAAATGTTATTTTTAGTTAAATTACAAGAAATCAATTCTTTGATGACAAAAATGGTTTAAGGGAAGTGTGTCTTAAATATGAATTAGCTGTTTCTTTGACTCATGAGACAAATTAGTTTAATTACATGTGGCAATTTTCTTGACTAGTGATGTAATGTGAAATAAAATTCTCCCTTTCCCCTCCCTGAAAACTCAAGCCAATTAATAGAACTTTTAAGCTCTTTGTCATAGGCCACCATGGAGGTCTGCAGAGAAGAACTTTAATCCAATCAACATTTCATTTAGATCATGAAAAGAAAGCATGAGGAGAAGCTCCTGTAAGAGAGGGTGTTACTATGATTCCAACCATGAAGAGATGTGAGGAATTTGTCAAATTAACCAAGAGGTCCTCATATTTAACGCATAAATGTGTCAAAACTAACAGAATAATTATTTAATTGCTTGAACTCTATATTGAGAAAACTCTAAAAAGCCACAACTGTTTTCTTCAAAGCCTTCACTGTTAGGCTGGATGGACAGGGCAAAGGGAGGTTGTGAGAAATCCAGATAGCAAATAACACTGGTCGGAGCTGGTCAGAAAAGGGAATAGATAATTAGACGTAATTAGCGTGTATGAATTGTTGTCTCTCTGCCCTTAGCTTGAATAAATTTTGAAGAAAAAACCCTAGTGGTGAAAATCCTTTGATGTAGGAAGAGTCATTGTGGTTTGGCAGCATAAAGGCAGTGTTTTATACTTCTTACATAATGGTGGTGATACAGAAAGAGTGAATGGATCCGCTCCCCCCCCACTTTTGCTTTATAGCAAGGACTTTTGGATTCTCTTGAAACAAAATGCATCACAAGTTTTCAGTTGTTAGTAACGAGGTAGCAGACCTCATCAGTGCTCAGAGGAAGCCATCTTTAGCTTTTGTTTAAATCTTAATCACAGTTTTCTTCTTTCTGGGAAATCTGTTTTCTTAAATCAGCACTTCTTTTCCCTTCGTTGCTTGCACCTCCAATAAGAGAAAGGAATAATGATCAAGAAAACTAAATAGAGGAGTTAAAAATTATCACATAAAAGACTTAATACTTTTCTGTTTTTAATTCCATATGAAAAAGATGCTTACTATATTCCTTTTTGCCTCGATTGGTAACATTCTAGTGAGGTTGTTTTATAATAAAATGTATAAGAAAACGTATAGAGGATGATTTTAGCTTGTTTTTTAAAAGAACCTATTTTTCAAATTGAAATTACACAAAGTAAAGTGGTAACTATGTTTCTATTTCACTGTAGTTAAGTTCTTAAATGGAAATCAGTTTGGTTTCAAAATGTTACTCAGTAGATTTACTGTACTTACTTCAGGGACTTAGCGGAAATACAGGTTTGGGAGCCTGGCTCTGTGTGGATATTCTGTGTCTACTACTGGGAACACAAGAAATATTCTTGAGAAAGAATTGCATTTATTTTCAAATTTTCTGAGACCTGAAACGATAAATCATCTAAAATGTAGTAACAATTTATTCTGGTAGCTGAATTATGTTCACTTTGACTATCTAAAATATTTTTAAAAATTAGCCCTCAGCGAAAATAGAAATTAGCTATTTCAAAACTCTAATGTAGATCATGTATTTGGTACGGGTGGCTAAAACAGTTTACACTTTAATATCAGAATAGTTTATCTCTAAGTTTATATTTCTGATAAATTTTTACCCTCTTCCATCAGCTATTTTGGAATTGCATTTTAAAAAAATCTACCCTTCAGTTACTTAAATGTTCAGATTTCCTTCTAAATTAATATTCTTTTAACATATTTTATTTGTAAGATTTTCTGCAGTAGTCATTAGTGATCCATTTCTTTTTTTTTTTTAATATTTATTTATTTATTTTTGGCTGTGTTCGGTCTTTGTTGCTGCGCGTGGGCTTTCTCTAGTTGTGGCGAGCAGGGGCTACTCTTCGTTGTGGTGCGTGGGCTTCTCTTGTTGCGGAGCACGGGCTCTAGGTGCTCGGGCTTCAGTAGTTGCGGCGCACGGGCTTAGTTGCTCCACGGCTTGTGGGATCTTCCTGGACCAGGGCTCGAACCCGTGTCCCGTGCATTGGGAGGCGGATTCTTAATCACTGCGCCACCAGGGAAGCCCCTATGTGATCCATTTCTTAGTGTGTAATCTGTGAATCTATTTTTATAAGTACTGCTTTGCTTTAGTGTATTTTTGTTCTGACATTTTGATTCTGGATAGACTTCTTTCAAGCCACAATGCTCTGAGATGCTTTTGGCTACTTAACCCATTTTGCATATTGTGCCATTTGTAGAATAAAGTAGGCTTTTATACTTGAAGTTGATTTGAACTCTGAAAGGCAACACCTGAACATCTCACAAAACTGGATAATTATGGCTGATTGTGTTTTTCAGGTATAGGTCACAGGAAATTCATTTGGGGTAAAGTATGTACAAAGCTAAGAAATATGCAGATTTTCTGTTGTAGGATTGTGTAAAAATTATTTACAGTTAATACTTGCATAAAGGTTAGAAAGGTTGATGAAGTGATATTTAGTTTTGCTTTACTATTCACTGCATGTCAGAATGTAATTATGACTGATTCATGAAACTGTCTTAGAAACGAACCATCTTTATTAAAATGCTGATCAAGATAAGAGCTGACAGTAATAAAGAATAGAACATTTTAGTCTTGTTGCTTTTGAATGATTGCTAATTACCCCAGAGGTCATGTATAGTGCTTGGTAGGATTCATTGACATTATTTCTTTTAAGTCTGCTGTTTCAACAACATCTGAGCATGAAGACACAAACTGTGTGCACACTGAACAATAGTTTGGCCAAGTTTTTGAGGCTTCAAGATATCCAAGAAATCTTTTCCTGCTATAGTAAATTTAGCTTTTCTCTCTCAAAATTATAGTATATTAGGGGTGCTTGGTCCAAAACACTTTATATATTTATTTACTACTGGCTGTATCTATACTTCCCATTTTTAAGTTGGTGTTAAATAGCATATGTAGGTTATTGAGACAATGACCACTCTGAATAATCACACAAATATATAAAATTAATAAGAACAAAGTGTAGATTGGCACTTAAATTAGACTTAATAAAAAGACTTCTTAATGTATAATCAGCATGTACTCTTACTATCTGTAGTCAGTATTCAGCTTGTTTTTGTTGTTACTAAATGTGAACTTTGTAATTTGTCTCTGAAGACATGTGGAAGCTCTTTTAGTGTATTCCTCAGCCAATAATGAATGAATAATAATTGCTAGGATTCATAGATTAGAAAAATATAGTTCATTAACTGAATAAACTCTGGCATAATGTCTAAAATAACTTAAATCTTTAAAATTCTTAACAACTGAAAACAGAAGAAACTACCCAGTCATGTCACATATTTATGTGGTTTCCATGATACAGCAGAAAAAACAATGGGTTAAGAAGGCAGTCTGTTGTGAAACTGGCTCTGTCACTGGCTTTGGGCAAGTCTCTTGAATCTGCTTGACTTGACTTTTTTTTCCTCTGTAAATGAAGGGATTGGACTACAAGACTGCCAAGGCCCTTATCATGCTACGAATTTTCAAAAAGATTGTTTCAGAAGTTTACTTTTAAGTTATTTCTTTTGAGCTATGATAGATTTCTCCCCCAAACATTGTCCTAAATGTGGTGTTTAAGTCCTGGGCTAGCTAGTCTACAAAAGCCTAATTGCCCAAGTAGCTCAAATATTATACCTTTCTAAGATAAAATAGAAGAAAACAATATTCAGATTTTAACATGTGTTTATTAAGTGCTTAGTCACTGGGGTTACAGCGATGAATATTGTCCTGAGGTGAATTCTGCCATCAAGGAAATCAGGATGTTCTAGTCAAGGAATTAGACACACCAACAAAGAATTATAATACAGTATAGGAAAAATACTCTGCTATGATACAGAATGAGTGAGGAGTGATTAACTGTGTGTTGGGAGATTATAATGCTAACAGTTATATAAAACAGCAATATATTAAAGTAAAATCACAAATTTTAAATAAGTTTTCTACCTTCTGTAATGCTGATAATTATAGAGGATGAGTGGATGAAATGGAAATTTTTGTGAATTTTGAATGGACTCCTGTATGTGTCTACAAATTTTAGAGGTTGATGAAACTGGACCTTTGTTTTGCCTTTAAAATTTTAAATTATTTATTTATTTATTTATTTTGGCTGTGCCAGGCCTTAGTTGTGGCATGTGTGATCTTCGTTGCGGCATGCGGACTTCTTAGTTGGGGTATGCAGATTCTTAGTTGTGGCATGCATGCGGGATCTAGTTCCCTGACCAGTGATTGAACCCGGGCCCCCTGCATTGGGAGGGCGGAGTCTTACCCATTGGACCACAGAGAAGTCCATAAAAATTTTTTTTTTTTAGTTTGTTTTGCCTTTTTTTTCTTCTGTGTGTGTGTGTGTTTTGCCTTTTAATTTCTTTATTTAGATGTATCATTGCCATCATTCTTAGTTTAATAGTCATGCTTACGATTTTGTTTTGCTCTAATTGGAATGAAGTAGAGGCTTTCTTGAGAAAACTGGAAAAGGCTTAGAAGGGAGAAGGTGAAGGCAGAGGAAGAAAGCTAAAAATAGTTTCAGTGTATGTGGGAAGTTACCTGACATGGAACTAAATAAGATATGAATAGTGAGAGCTGAGAAATACAGAACACAAAATGTGTAGAAACTCTTTTTGAGGGGGGAAATGGTAGTAGGAAAGGGGTTGTCCTCTAAGTTACAACTGGAGGTTAAGAGAGCCTATTTGACTTTGGAATATCCTCATTGTGGGTGGAAGAGGCAGACTGCAAGCACAGGGCTATACACATGTTAGACATTTTGTATTTTGGGGGTGGCTGTAGATAGGATGATAATTCAAACTGTTTAACAACTGGTACAGCATTGACAGACCAATCAGAATGGGTGCTGGGCTGTGAACATCAGTCATGCCATACTGGTATAGACTAGTGAGTACAGCCTTGCCTGTAAATAAAAGTAAGTGTGTGTGTGTGTGTGTTTGTGTGTACACACATATTCACAGGGTGTCACAGTTTGAAGGAGCCTTAGAAACATTTATCCTACCACCTCGTTGTGCAGTGGAGGTAACTGACTCATGCCTAAGATCATCTTACCTAAGATTGCCCAGCTACTGGCAGAGCCAGGTCTGGAACCCAGATTTCCTGCTTTTTACTGAGAGTTCTTTCTTCCAAACCACGTTGCACAGTGTGTGTGTGTATTAACATTATATATTCACTGTATTTATATATTATAATCTTATTGTCTTTGGGTAGAATTAATTCTCAATTGCTTTTATCAATAAGAATATTGATAAAATATTTATCAATCTTTATCTTTCATTTATAAAAGATAATTTTCCTTATTCATCTACCTTTAGTCGTGTGCAGTGATAAGTTAAATATAGTGATATCCAAATCTTGTTTTAGCTTGTAGCTTAAAATTTACTCTTCAGATCTTTTATCAGAGATAAGAATAAGCTGAAAGATTGAATTTGTCTTCTTTCTCTTTCTCTATTCATCTTCAGATAAAAGTGCTAATGAATAGTGAAATGACAAATAGTTGAGCAAATACAATGACGAAAGAGCAGAACCAGAGTTTAGAGTATTTATAATGCTACCCTGGATACTAGAAGTCTTAATAATGAACTCTCTGAAAATAGACAGAAACATATTATTGAGACTTAGTTTTTCTTATTATTCTAAAAGTTGTGATTATAGTGTAAATGAGTCATATGCATTATGGACTTTGTGAATTTATAGTATGGTTACATATTTTGAGATCGAAAAGTTATAATTTGCCTCTGATTATTTGTACAGAAGAAGGAAAAATCTTGTGGCTAAATTGACTAGATTTGAAAAAATAGAGTTTGCAAAGCTGCATGTATAGTGGGAAGTTCCTATTCGCCTGGAAATGTATTACCCAGTTCCTTTTTGTGGGAGAAAATGAAACTTATAGGAGCTGTAGTTATGCATTTGGTAGCATGCTTATAAAAAAGATTCTTGGGACATCCCTGGTGGTGCAGTGGTTAAGAATCCACCTGCCAATGCAGGAGACATGGGTTCGAGTCCTGGTCCGGGAAGATACCATATGCCGCGGAGCAACTACTACTGACAGCCACAGCTGTCAGCCACAGCTACTGAGCCTGTGTGCTGCAACTACTGAAGCCCGTGCACCTAGAGCCCATGCTCTACAACAGGAGTAGCGCCTGCTCGCCACAACTAGAGAAAGCACGTGTGCAGCAACGAAGACCCAATGCAGCCAAAAAGAAATTAATTAATTAATTAATTAAAAAAAAAAAGATTCTCAAAAGGTACATGCATCAACTTCTTTCCAGTCTATGTCATTCTTATGTTTTTCTTTTTTTACCTCCAGAATGAGAACTCTGGTTTTCTTGGATAAAGTAAACAGCGGAAGAAGAATGGAATATTAATTAAAATTCTGTTTGTTATGACAGAGCTGGAAATGTATAATAGCTGTGATTTCAGTAAGATAGCTATCAGCTTTTTCCGAGCACCACTATTTGGGCACAATACATGGAGTTCTCTAAGATCTTTCCTTTTATAAAATTTCATGAGATATATATGAATGTGTGCTAGGTTAAAAAATTCAAACATCATATTAATGTATATATATTGCATATTGAAAGTTACCCCTTCACTACTCCCCACATTCTCTCCCCGTTACCTTCCACCCCAACCTCATTACTACTTTCCTCTTCGGGAGTAACCACTGTTAAAAATTTGAATGTGGAGGAGTAACATCAGCATCTTGGCTGAATAAGATACCTCTTGTTCATGTTTCCCCCTCCACCACCAACAATTTGGCATCCATCCACAGACCTTTGTGAGAGCTGTCAGATTCAGCACCATACACCAAGGGACCTGGGAGGAGGCTTGCCCACCCATGTGTCAGGCAGCACATACAGACCTCGATCCTTTCTGTGGACCCTGCAGTGGCCCATGAACCAGCTCCAGCCATCCTGACCATAGTCTGGGAGCCCCTGGAAACACTATCTTAAACAATCACTCAAGGACTAGGGAGAGCCTTTGTGGATATCCAGATTTTTAGTGGAGAGGTTCCACCACACTGTTGGAGCAAAAAACAAATACGAATTTGGATGCATTGGAGAGGGTAAGAGTAATATTTTGACTTTATCCACATCACTGTCCCCCCAAGGCAGCACAGCTTGGGACCAAGAGGGATCTTGGCCTGTGAGTTCTCCTGCAGGGGAAAGAGCATGTGAATGATCTTCCAGCTTCCCCAGCTATGCAGATGCTTCAAAAGAGGCTCATTTATCTTTTGCCCCATCCAGAGTACTGAATCATGAGGTACATGACTGGAGGGTGGGAAGAGGCTGGGAGAGCAGCAGATAGGACTCTTGGAGGACGTTAAAGGGAGGTGGATCCTACTGACTGCTTCATGGACACCATCAAGAAGCCTGCCTACCAGCCCCTGGGACACCTTGCCCACAGATTCCCCCCTCAACTGGTCCAAGTCATTCCCAGTGCTTTATGTACTCTCCCCGCCAACCCCCCACTCTGGGGCTGGTGCCCTGTGTGTGCTCCTAAGAGCTAGCTTTAGCAGATGATTTGTGAGCATGTTCAGAAAGTCAACCTGAATATGCAGACCAGGGAGAGACCACAAACTTGAGCTATAGTGCCACCTTTGGGAAAACAAAAGGGAGGCTGTCAGCACTCAGCTTGGTGTGTTGCAGGATCCAGAGAAGGCATACAAGCTTAAAAATTCTTCCACAGTAGGGAGCAAGAATTATCAAGCAGGCGTATCCTTAGAAGAAGCAGTCCCCAACCTTTTTGGTGCCGGGACTGGTTTCCATGGATGGGGAGGGGGGATGGTTCAGGCAGTAATGCAAGTGATGGGGAGTGGCAGATGAAGCCTTACTCACTCGCCCACTGCTCACCTCCTGCTGTGTGGCCTGGTTCCTAAGAGGCCGTGGACCAGTACTGGTCCGTGGCCTGTGGGTTGGGGACCCCTGCTTAGAAGGTCTGAGAAAGCCTCAAAATCCCTAGTAGGGCTGATGGAAGGTATTTCTGTCCTGAAAGCACTTAGTAAAGACTAGAGGAGTGACTGTTACTTCAATGTGAAAACAGCAACACAAAACATCAAGGAACACAAAAAATCAAGGAAATGTGACACCACCAGAGGATCACAATAATCTTCCAATAACTGATCCCAAAGACATAGAGCTATGGGATTTACACCATAAGGAATTCAAAATAGCTGTTTTAAGGAAACTCAGTGGCTTTAAGAAAACACATGAAGACAATTCAACAAAATCAGGAAAACAATACACAAAGCGAGAAGTTTAACAGAGATAGAAATCATAAAAAAGAACCAAACAGAAATTGTGAGGCTGAAGAACACAATGAATGAAATGAAAAAAAAAAATGCAATAGAGAGCATCCAGTATCACACCTCATCAAGGAGAAGAAAGAATCAGTGAGACTGAAGACAGGGACTTTAAAATTATCCAATCGGAGGAGAACAAAGAAAAAAGAATAAAGAAAGACTACATAATCTATGGGATACCATCAAAAGAAACAGTCTATGAATTATTGGGGTTCCAGAATGAGAAGAGAGGGAAAGGGGGTAGAAACGTTATTTAAAGAAATAATGGCAGAAAACTTCCCAATTCTGGAGAGAGATATCCAGGTTCATGAAGCTTATAGGTCATCAAACAAAATCAACTTAAAGAATCCTCTCCAAGACACATTATAATAAAACTGTCTGGGGCTTCCCTGGTGGCGCAGTGGTTGAGAATCCGCCTGCTGGTGCAGGGGACATGGGTTCGATCCCTGGTCCGGGAAGATCCCACATGCTGTGGAGCAACTAAGCCCGTGCGCCACAACTACTGAGCCTGTGCTCTACAGCCCGAGAGCCACAACTACTGAGCCCGCATGCTACACATACTGAAGCCCGCGTGCCTAGAGCCCATGCTCCGCAACAAGAGAAGCCACCACAATGAGAAGCCCACACACCACAATGAAGAGTAGCCCCTGCTCGCCACAACTAGAGAAAGCCCACACGCAGCAACGAAGACCCAATGCAGCCAAGAATAAATAAATAAATTTATTTTAAAAACTGTCAGAAATCAAAGACAAAGAGAGAATCTTAAAAGCTGCAAGAGATAAGAAACTTGTAACTTATAAGGGAACCTCTGTAAGGCTAGCAGCAGATTTTTCAGTAAAAACCTTACAGGCCAGGAGAGAGTGGGATGTGTTTCATTTCAAAGTGCTGAAATTAAAAAAATTTGCCAACCAAGAGTTGCTCTTTTGAAGTAAAGTATAGATAACAACTTTCTCAGACAAACAGAAGCTGAGGAAGTTTATTACCACTAGAACTGCCTGACAAGAAATGCTGAAAGGAGTTCTTCAAACTGAAATGAAAGGACAGTAATTAGTAACATGAAAATATATGAAAATATACAACACACTGGTAAAGGTAAGTACATAGTCAAATTCAGAATACCCTAATCCTGTAATATGGTGGTGTGTTAGCCACTTAACTCTCGTATAAAGCTTAAAGGACAAGAGTATTAAATGTAACTATATAGCAACAATAATTTGTTAATGAGTACACAATATAAAATCGGTAAACTGTGACATCAAAAACAAAAAAAGATCAGGTAGTAAAATGGTAGAGTTTTTGCATGTGGTTGAAGTTAAGTTGTTATCAGTGTAAGATAGACTGTTGTATCTGTAATATATTTTATGTAAGCCTCACAGTAACCACAAAACTAAAATTCACAGAAGATAAAGAGAAGGGAGTCATAGCATACCACTAGGAAAATAATCTTTTCACAAAGGAAGGCAGCAAGAGAGGAACAAGGGAACTATAAAACAGCCATAGAACAATTAACAAGATGGCATTAGTAAGTCCTTACTTATCAATAATTACTCTAAATGTAAATGGGTTAACTCTCCAGTCAAAAGATATAGAGTAGCTGGGTGGATTAAAAAAAAAAAAAGACCAAACTATATGCTGCCTACAAGAGACTCACTTGAGTTTTAAGGACACCTAGGCTCAAAGTGAAGGGATGAAAAAAGATATTAAATGCAAGTGGAAACCAAAAGAGAGCAGGGATAGCTATACTTACATCAGACAAAATAGACTTTAAATTAAAAACTGCAATAAGAGGCAAAGAAGATCATTATAATGATAAAATGATCAATTCATCAAGAAGATATAACAATCATAAAAACATATGCATGAAACATTGAAGCACCTAGGTATATTAAGCAAATACTAGCAGATCTGCAGGGAGAACTAGACAACATTACACTGGTAATAGGGTACTTCAAAAAATGGGCAGAGGAACTGAATAGACATTTATCCAAAGAAGACATACAAATGGCCAATAGATACATGGAAAGAAGCTCATCATCAATAATCACATCAGGGAAATGCAAATCAAAACCACAATGAGATATCACCTCACATTTATTAAAATGGCTGCTCTCAAAAGGATAAGAGATATGTGTTGGGGAGAATATGGAGAAAAGGAAACCTTTGTGTAATGTTGATGGGGCTGTAAATTGGTGCAGCCACCATGGAAAAAAGTATGGAAGTTCCTCAAATAATTAAAAAGAGAGCTAGTATATCACACAGCAGTCCCACTTCTGGGTATTTATTCAAAGGAGATGAAATCACTATCTTGAAGAGATATCTGCATTCCCATGTTCCTTGAAGCGTTATTCACAGTAGCCAACATGTGGAAACAACCTAAGTGTCAATCAATGGGTGAATGGATAAAAAAGATGTGGCACACACACACACACACACAGGAATATTTTTCAGCCAAGAGAAAGAAGGAAATCCTGCCACTTGTGACAAAATAGATGAACCTTGAGGGCATTCTGCTAAGTGAAGTAAGTCAGACAAGAGAAAGACAAATCCTGGATGGTATCACTCATATGTGGAATCTAAAAAAGCTGAACTGATAGAAACAGAGAGTAGATTGGTGGTCACCAGAGGCTTGGGAGTGGGGGAAATGAGGAAATGTTGGTTAAAGGATACAAACTTTTCAGTTACGAGATGACTAATATACAGTATGGTGATTATAGTTAAGGATACTATATTATATACTTGAAAGTTGCTAAGAGAGTAGATCTTAAATATTCTTACCACAAAAAAAATGGTAATTATGTAAGATGATGGAGGTGTTAACCAATGAATGCTACTGTGGTAATCATTTTGCAATATACCAAGTGTATCAGTTAAACAACTTAAGCTTACACAATGTGATATGTCAATTATATCTCAGTAAAGCTGGAAAAAAGTTAGTGTATATCTTCAAGCATTTATATGCATACATGTCTCTGTATATGTCTAAACATACAGTTTTGTTTTGTTGTAAATCAGTGGGGTAATAGTTACATCTTAATCTGACTTGTGCTTTTATCCCTTGGAGGTATCCTAGAGATCTTTTGATCTCAAATATGACTCTATCTCATTCTTTTAAATGGCTGCTTTGTATTTCACATTATAGATGCACTATCATTTTTATAACTAATCTGCTGTTTTATACTTAGGTTTATTCTAGTTTTTTGCTTTTTAAATAATGCTTAAAAAGCCTGTTTACAAATTATTATTTTTTTTTTTTTGGGGTACGTGGGCCTCTCATTGTTGTGGCCTCTCCCGTTGAGGAGCACAGGCTCCAGAAGCACAGGCTCAGCGGCCATGGTTCACGGGCCTAGCCGCTCCGCGGCATGTGGGATCTTCCCGGACCGGGGCACGAACCCGTGTCCCCTGCATCAGCAGGCGGACTCTCAACCACTGCACCACCAGGGAAGCCCTACAAATGTATTTTTAGTTGCATGAGTCAGTGTTTTCTGTAGGTTAGATTTCTATAAATGGAATTTCTAAGTCAAAGTTTCTATGCAATTAAAGCTTTGGTTGGTTTTGTCAAATTACTCTTTATTTGTCACTGATAATTAAATGGCGAAATTGAATTTACAAATGGTAAGATGCCATATTTTTAAGAAGCCACATTAACCCTTGTATGACACAGTAGGATATAAATAAATGACAAGAAATCATGTGGAGTTGAGGTAATATGCTCTGGGAATTTTATTAGAAGTTGCTTCTACATACTGAGTCAGCAACAGGTTATTGCAAAATCGTAATTACCAAAATATTTAAGAGTGGTGGAATTTTTGAACTTTTGTTTTGTTCTATGTCTTATTCTGAACATAGGAGGTATGTGTAATGGTGAAGAGCACATGGTCTGCAGACCTGAGTTCAGGTCTTCTCCTCCCTATGAGCTAAATAACTCCAGACAAGTAGAGATCAGAATATTTGATCTTTTTAAATTTCCAGTACTGCATTGGTGAATTGAGGCCAATAATTCTATCTTTATAGGTTGCTGTAAAATTAACTACCAATAAATGGTAGCTGTTGTAATTTTTATTCTTCTGTGGCAGTTTTACAAAGATAACCATGATTAAATATTTATTTTCTTTATTAAATGGCCTTGGGGCATCCTCTGTATAACAAATAGAAAACATGTAACCTCTCTGTAGCATCCCTTGGCTCAAAGATTACCACTTTTCTGATGAACAGAAACAGTCTCACAAACATTAGGATTCTTTGTCTTGTTTTCCATTTCTGTGCCAAAACAATTTGATAGGACACGACTTCATCAATTCTGTTGCTCACCATCCTGCCACATAGCTATTTGGGATGCACATTGATATCTTAGATCATCCAAATTAATTAAGTCTTATCAGGAAACTGATAAGCTAACGGCACTCAAAGTCTTGACCAGGTTGACAGTCAGTACAGATTTTTGCTTTCCACAATTTCCTATTTCCTGATAGCTTACAGATGATAAATACCATACTTTACTAGAGTCCACATATTTTCTAGAAATCAGTATGTCTAAGGTAAAGCATATGGAAGAGAAAGTTAAGTCATTGACATTTTGGACAAGACCTCTGGTTCACAGCAGCAGTTGCCACAGTCAGCTGTTTCACCTTTCCTTTTAGAGGTGGTAAGAGTGGTGGTGTGATTGAAGGACCATGGTTCCATCTCAGAGTTCCAAACACTGACAGGAAGACCCTACAACTGTTGTGCTGGCCTTAGTGCTACACTTGCTGAGCTTGATGAGGTGTGCCACCAGATGCTGGTGCTTTGCCTTCTTTTTTTAAAAAATTTTTTGTAATTAGTTACTTTGAAAATATTTTTAATGACATATTCAGAAACTTATTATTTCAAAGGAATATTGGGATGTTCCAAATCATGGTGGTGTTCAAAAAGATAAAGATGTCACCTCATTTACAATGGAAGATGTGAGTTGAAAACTTATGGTCATCTATAAACTTACGGTCATTGTGTTTGAGATGTTGCAATCCTTTGCTGGACTCATTTGTAGTATCTTACCACCAGGTCTCCTCCTATCCTTTCTGTACATTCCCATAGTTTTTTTTCTAGGCAGATTTGTTCCAAACCCTTTTCATCTACTCAAACTACTCCAGCTTTAGAACCTTTCTCTAGCCCACATTAAGTTTTATCAATCCTTTGTTTCCTTGTTATTTTATTTTTTTTCCTTTGTTCATTCAAATAGTGCTTGACAACTCATAGGCTTTTATGTCCCTTACCCCCATTGCAGCGTAATGCTGATTTCCTTTTCACCTCACTTTATCCAAACATAAACAAGAAGGGTATCAATGCTACCAATCTCTGGCTCTGTGAGTCTAGGATCATAAACAGCAACCCTCCATCATCCTGTGGCTTTAGTTACCACCTGTGGTGGACATTGTGGTTATTTCCCCCAAATCCATTTCATCTTTCTGCTTTTGTGTAGTAGCCATTTGATTTGGATGGAACTGATCAGAGGTGGGGCCCGATTAGGCCGAGCCAATGATTCTCAGCCTTGGCTGCCCACTACAATCGCTGAAGGAGCTTCAAACAAGAGACAAATTCAGCCAACCAAATCCTCCCCCACAAAAATGCCTGGGAGTGGAGCGTCACTTTCTGAATAATTCCCAGCTAAAGCTAACATGCAGCCAGTGTTGAGAACCACTGGTCTACTCACCGGGGTATTTCCATCTTCCCTGCCACTTGCATTGATTTAAGAAACTCAAACCTAAACCAGTTAGCTTGTGCCATTCCCCAAGCTACATGAATTGGTTGTGGTGGGTATAATCAGCTTAATTAACATAGCCCAGGACTTTTGTTTTATGGTTGTGGAAATATTTTCTGTTTTATCTCTTTGGTGTGAGGAAATCCTGCTTTGGGATGGAACTCTTACTTGGAGGAGACAGAACTTCTTGGCTGAGTTTCCTATCTCAGCTGAGTTTTAACAAACTTTCCTGGACCATACTTTAGTTAGCCTCCTCTGACCCCTGTTCTCTACTCGGCTTCAACTTTGGCCTACCGTGTCTGTGTCCATCTGTGCTGAGTCCAGTTTTAGCAAGAATCTTGCTAAGTCAATTCCCATAAAAGTTCCTTGGGAAGAGGACTGTACTGGTTGGCTTCTTTTTGTAGTTCCTAACATACTAACTTATACCTAAGCATTGCACATAGATGAGTTTGCTAATGATCCATTCAGTTAATCAGTATTTAGCAAGCATTTACTATGTACTAGATGCTGTGCTAGGTACTGGGGACACAATAATAAACAACATAGATATGATCCTTGTCTCATAGAACTTAACAGGCTTGAAACCCAAATCTGTTTTTGTTATCTTACTCATTGTAGGAAAACTTCCAGTTTGTTATGTGTGGTATAATATAGCTGGACGGAGTCTCTAAAACACTGCCCTGTATCATTTTTGTATGGAGCTAGGTTGTATATAAATAAACAAATCTGTTCATTGCAGTATAGCTGCTTCTCCAGATAATCGTCAAGGCTAGATGCCTCACTTGGTTAGCATATGAGCAACAGAAGTAGGACTTTCCCCAGCAGGCTAACAGAGTACTGCAGGAACTTCCCAATAAGCTCACATGAATTTTGTGGGGTTTTTTTATCATTTTATTTTTATTTTATTTTATTTTATTTTTTAAACATCTTTATTGGAGTATAATTGCTTTACAATGGTGTGTTAGTTTCTGCTTTATAACAAAGTGAATCAGTTATACCTATACATATGTCCCCATATCTCTTCCCTCTTGCGTCTCCCTCCCTCCCACCCTCCCTATCCCATCCCTCTAGGTGGTCATGAAGCACAGAGCTGATCTCCCTGTGCTATGCGGCTGCTTCCCACTAGCTACCTATTTTACGTTTGGTAGTGTTTATATGTCCATGCCACTCTCTCATTTTGTCCCAGCTTACCCTTCCCCCTCCCCGTGTCCTCAAGTCCATTCTCTAGTAGGTCTGTGTCTTTATTCCCATCTCGTCCCTAGGTTCTTCATGACCATTTTTTTTTCTTAGATTCCATATATATGTGTTAGCATACGGTATTTGTTTTTCTCTTTCTGACTTACTTCACTCTGTATGACAGACTCTAGGTCCATCCACCTCACTACAAAGAACTCAATTTCATTTCTTTTTATGTCTGAGTAATATTCCATTGTATATATGTGCCACATCTTCTTTA
>NC_041223.1:52381483-52382035 GCF_002837175.3 Physeter macrocephalus | reverse complement strand
GGTTTTCTCAGGGTATATGCCCAGTAGTGGGATTGCTGGGTCATATGGTAATTCTATTTTTAGTTTTTTAAGGAACCTCCATACTGTTCTCCATAATGGCTGTATCAATTTACATTCCCACCAACAGTGCAAGAGGGTTCCCTTTTCTCCACACCCTCTCCAGCATTTATTGTTTGTAGATTTTTTGATGATGGCCTTTCTGACTGATGTGAGGTGATACCTCATTATAGTTTTGATTTGCAGTTCTCTAATGATTAATGATATTGAGCATTCTTTCATGTGTTTGTTGGCAATCTGTATATCTTCTTTGGAGAAATGTCTATTTAGGTCTTCTGCCCATTTTTGGATTGGGTTGTTTGGTTTTTTGATATTGAGCTGCATGAGCTGCTTGTAAATCTTGGAGATTTCTGTCAGTTGCTTCATTTGCAAATATTTTCCCCCATTCTGAGGGTCGTCTTCTCATCTTGTTTATGGTTTCCTTTGCTGTGCAAAAGCTTTTCAGTTTCATTAGATCCCATTTGTTTATTTTTGTTTTTATTTCCATTTCTCTAG
>NC_041223.1:52355380-52381473 GCF_002837175.3 Physeter macrocephalus | reverse complement strand
AGCTGCATGAGCTGCTTGTAAATTTTGGAGATTAATCCTTTGTCAGTTGCCTCATTTGCAAATATTTTCTCCCATTCTGAGGTTTGTCTTTTAATCTTGTTTACGGTTTCCTTTGCTGTGCAAAAGCTTTTAAGTTTCATTAGGTCTCATTTGTATATTTTTGTTTTTATTTCCCTTTCTCTCGGAGGTGGGTCAAAAAGGATCTTGCTGTAATTTATGTCATACAGTGTGCTGCCTATGTCTTCCTCTAAGAGTTTGGTAGTGTCTGGCCTTACATTTAGGTCTTTATTCATTTTGAGTTTATTTTTGTGTATGGTGTTAAGAAGTGTTCTAATTTCATTCTTTTATATGTAGCTGTCCAGTTTTCCCAGCACCACTTAATGAAGAGGCTGTCTTTTCTCCACTGTATATTCTTGCCTCCTTTATCAAAGATAAGGTGACCATAAGCCCACATGAATTTTTCATTGCTTTGTATATCCAAGCAAGAGTCCTAGTTACTTGAACATATCCTGGGGTGGCAACATGGCAAAGTAGTTAAGAATATGAACACTGTAACCAAAATGCTTGGGTTTGAATCCTGAGTCTACCATTTTTGTGCTCTTTGACAATGGGCAAGTTTCATAACTTCCTCTGTGCCTTATTTCCTTATCCATCTGTAAAATGAGAATATTAATAATAATGCCTACCTTTTAGAGTGGTTAAGAGGAATATAAAGAGTTTAGAATGGTTTCTGGCACAAGGTACGCCCGTATATCACTGTTTGCTCTTTGATGATGTTGATGATAAAGATAGGCCCACTTATTTACATCTCAAATTCTTTTACTGGTTTTGTGGGAGTCTTATTATGAGATCTTTTAAAATATGAGCAGAATCTTCATGTGTAGTTTGCAGAAGAGGGTAATCATCAGAGATTAGTTTTTACTTTCCTTTTTCTACTCATGAGAGAGGGGAGATCATCATCATCATTGGACTCCAGTCCTGCTTTGTGGGCCCGTGATTGGTGCTTTGCCCCGAGTTAAGCAGGCAGCCCCTGCTCTCTTGGAGTTTACCTTCCAAGACTGACAACATCAGTTTAGATGATCAAGTAAAGGTCATAAAAACAGTGAACTGTGAGTTGGCCAGGCACTTTAAACATAGAAAATGTCCTATATAATGGAAGTTTACTGTAATACAACCCATTAAAGTATAGATTTAGTATAGTTGCATATATCTCATACACAGTTTTGGACTAAATACCTGAAGGAAATCATAATAGAATCATACAGTATGGGGACTTCCTGGTGGTCCAGTGGCTAAGACTCCGTGCTTCCAATGCAGGGGGCCCCGGTTCGATCCCTGGTTGGGGAACTAGAACCCACATGTCGCAACTAAGAGTTCACATGCTGCAACTAAAGATCCCGCATGCCACAATGAAGATCCTGCACGCAGCAACGAAGATCCTGTGTGCCGCAACTAAGACCCGGCGCAGCCAAATAAATAAATATTTAAAAATTGAATCATACAGCATGGATCTCTAGAAGAGCAATTAGCATCTTTATACTGGGCAGAGGTAATTACTTTGGGACAGGGATGGAGGAGTTGGGGAGCAAAAATTAATCCTGTAAATTGTGTAAGGTGAAAGAAAAATGAACCTGTGGCTACTGCTTAATAAAGCAGTGTGACATGGTGGGAAGACCATGGATTTGGGGGCAAGAATGATCTGGGCAAATCATGGCTCAGCTACCTACAAACTATGTGGCCTCTCTGGAGCTCTACGAATTCAAAGGAAAACTGTTTTCCCTTCCAGCTGTAGCTGCAGAAAGGGTAAGATTTGTGGCTCAGCTTAGAAGCAAGTATATATATGTGTGGTTTTTAGCTTCAGTCCTGGCTTTTTTTTTTTTAATCTCACAACTATTCTTTCCTTTTTTACTGTTTTTAAAAAAATGCCTTCCTGTATGCTTATTAATGGAACAAGAGTATTAGTGATTGTATTGGTTCACTAGGGCTACCATAACAAAATACCACAGGCTGGGTGGCTCAAGCAACAGAAATGTATTTTCTCACAGTTCTGGAGGCTAGAAGTCCAAGATCAAGGTGTTGATAGGGTTGATTTTCTCTGAGGCCTCTCTCCTTGACTTGTAGATGGCTCTCTTCTCCCTCCATCTTCACATGGTCCTTCCTTTGTGCACACACGTCTGTGTCACCAGTTATATTGGATTAGGACCCACATAAACACCTCATTTTAATGTAGTCACCTTTCAAAGGCTCTTATCTCCAAATACTGTCACATTCTGAGGTACTAGGATTAGGCCTTCAACATATGAATTTGCAGGGGGCACAATTCAACCCATGGCAGTGATTAAAAAAAAAAATAGTAATAACCTCCCTCATACATTTCTTTTTTTTTTTTTTTTTTTTGTGGTACGCGGGCCTCTCACTGTTGTGGCCTCTCCCGCCGCGGAGCACAGGCTCCGGACGCACAGGCCCAGCGGCCATGGCTCACGGGCCCAGCCGCTCCGCAGCATGTGGGATCTTCCCGGACCGGGGCACGAACCTGCATCCCCTGCATCAGCAGGCGGACTCTCAACCACTGCGCCACCAGGGAAGCCCCCTCATACATTTCTTTAACTTTAAAATAGGGATATAAAAATGATTACTTTGTTCTGTGTATGATTATTATGAGGATTATAATGAGAAATTCACCTCAGTTGACTGGCACAGTTGAGTCACATAATAGGTACTTCTCAATTGTTAAATATCTTCCTTTCCTGCCTTTGGCAGGGGAGAGAAATTCTGAAATTGCTTGATTAAAAAAAAGAGACACAGACCTTACCTGCTACAGTGATAGGGTGTGGGTGTTTTAAGTGTCAGAGACAACTGGGGTAGCCAGGGAAGGAGGAGTGGGGCAGTGGAGAAAAAAAAAATGTTTTTATTTACTTTGGAGCATGAGATGATCGAGAAAGCAAAGGAGCTGAGGTGGCTTGAGGTAGACTCCAAAACTCAAAAAGCCCAAAGAAGAATTTAGCCCTGAAGTGAGAGAACTTTAGCAATAATGTTAAGAATTTTAGACTGAAAGGCATCATGATTCAATTCCTTTATTTTATGGTGGAGAAAACTGACCTCCAGAGAGGTTAAGTAACAGGCTAAAATCACATAGCTAAGCAATTGGTGGAAGACTAATCAACTGTGAAAAATTATGTCTATGATTGGGAGGAGCAGAATATGATAACTTGAGGAAAATATCTGAATTCTACCAGACTGTCAGAGCTAAAGCTCTATCTTATTCATTATTGTATCTCCAGTTACCCGGGATGTGCCCAGCGTATAGTATTCAATGATGATTGTTAGGATGATTCAAAATAAATATTGAGTTTGCAGGGGACTTGTTAAACCATAGGTTTACATTTTTGTGAATAAAACAATGCAGCATACTTATGAAATATATGGAACATCTTTAGTATCATCCTGGAGATCAGTATACAAAAAATTACATTAATAAGTGAGTTTCTAAGACTGCTAGATCTAAGGGCACTATTCAAAAATCAGCTGTATTTCTTTATACCAGTAGCTAATACATACTAACGAATGCACAGACACTACTGGTGGGAGTGTAGGTTGCACAATCACCTTGGAAAACTGGCAATATTCACTAAAACTGAGTATACTCTTATCCTATGATCAGGCAGTTACTCTTCTAGGCAGTATATATCCAGCAAGAGCATGTGCGCATATGTACCAAAAATCATGTGCAAGAATGTTTGTGCCTGCATTATTTGAAAGAGCTAATAACTAGAAACAACCCAAATGTCCATCAACAGTAGAATGAATCAATAAATTGTGGCATATTCACATTGTGGGTATGATACAACAATCAATAATCTACAACTACACAAAACATATGGATGGATGAATCTTGTAAACCATAAAGGAGCCCATTCACAAAAGAATACATACTACATAATTCTACTTATATAAAGCTCCAGAAACAGGCAAAATTGTATGATGCTAGAATCAGGATACTGGTTACCTTTGGAAAGGTAAAAGAGGATACTAAGGGGGCTTCAGAGGTGCTAGTAATGTTCTATTTCTTGATTGAACTGGACACTTATTTGTATTCTTTTCTGTATTTGTTATAGTTAAATTATAAAAGGCTTAAAAGTATGTATTGAATTTTTATATATCACTGATATCTTAGAAGTAGTATCACATGATTATTTTAAATGAGACTGAAGCAGCTGTCAGCATGTATAGCTGCTTCAGTATGTATATTTGAATGTATAGCTGCCTCAAACAATAAATAGAATTTAAAAAGACATCCCCACCCAGTCTCCCACCCTTTTTTTGGTTCAGTATTTTTTTGTGTACTCTTACTTGTTGTTTACTTATGGAATTGTATTTTTAACAAACAAAATAGTACAGTATGCAATATAGCTTTTCAGTATTTAAATAGTTATTTCTCTCAGAAATTTTAAGGTATCAAAAAGGATTAATCTTAGAACTGTGTGTAATATGATCCCAATTTCTCTATCTTTCTGTCTATCATCATTTGTAGGTGTAAAGGAAAAACTTGGAAGGATATAAGCGATAAGCAAACTTTTTTCTGAGAAGGGGGTAAACTTTCTATTTTTATATTTGATATTTGAATTTTTTATAATAAGCATGTGTCTCTTTTTTTGTTTAAAAAGTACACTTTTTAATAACTAAGCAAAAAGATAGATCTTAGCTATTAAAATATTTTATATCCTAGAACTAGAAAAAGTCTCAACCTTTTTTCCTTTTATGCTTACTTATTAAAAATGTATAAAACCTAACAGTTGAATACTGTCAAGAAAAACACCAATAATTTAGATCTTTAAATTCCTATTTAATGTCATCACTTAGATAAAACATAAAACTTTGATTTATGTGGTTGGTTTTTTGTTTTTTGTTTTTTCTGTTTTTCCAAATTTTCTAGAGTAAGCAATATTACTTTTATAATAAAAGTATTTAAGGGAGGCAAATCTTTATTATTTCAGTCTTTGCTGATGAGGTTAATATGTTGTACTTTTAAAGGATTTTTCTCCACTATATTTATTGTTCTTTTGTTCCAACTGGGAAGGGAAAAGCCAGACTGGAAGCTGTAAAAAGTTATTTTGTGAGATGCTGTTTTTCTAATGGTATTATTAAGAATTGCTAAAAATCCACACAATAGATCTTGAGGAAAATGCAAACTGTTGGAATA
This sequence comes from Physeter macrocephalus, assembly GCF_002837175.3. Taxonomy (NCBI): domain Eukaryota; kingdom Metazoa; phylum Chordata; class Mammalia; order Artiodactyla; family Physeteridae; genus Physeter; species Physeter macrocephalus. Next base: position 52,376,273 of record NC_041223.1, on the reverse strand, counting down.
CAGTTCTTTTAGTGGCATATTTTTCTTTCCAAAGTCAAAAGGCTTTGACTCATGAATATGCTCCCAAGGGTGCATTAACCTCCCTCCTTTTCCTCCTCAAGTTTCCTAATTGCATTTTTAGCTTGTGTAATTGTATTTGTCCTTTGTATACATAAATATACAAACCATTTTAAAATAAATTCAGTTTGCTGGCTGATTAGTTTTATGCTTGAATTGGATGGTGGTAAGAGGTCACAGGTCTTGTAAATATCCCTGGAAATTAGGAAATTGCTTAGAGATCAGGCCCTTTTGACTAGATTCATCCTCAACTTGGAAATAAAGTTAGTTTTCACCTTCCTCCACCCTTCTGCACAGTGGTTTGAAGACTCTAGCTTAAGTGAATAAGATCAGAAATTTTGAGGTTTATTTTTCTTTAAAAATATAAACTGAGTGTTAGTATTTTTCAGACAATTAAGGGCTAACATCTAAGGGCTTCGGTTATAGTTCTTATGCTGCTGATTAGGTATTCCTTGGTGGTGATTAGTGAATGTACAAATGCAATCATTCGGTAGGGTTTAATCACCCATATGAGAGAGAAGTTCGTTACCCAGAAGGAGAAATTGAAGCTTGTATAACTTTCATTAGCCTTATTTTTTTAATAGAAAAAAAATAAAGAAGAATAATTTTTGACTAAATTAGGAATATTGAGTAATATAAGATAAATTGTTGTTTAAAAGAAATAGAGAACCTGGGGAAATACACTTATGTGAATATACTTTTCCGCCATGTAGTATATTGTCTGTATTAAAGGTAGCTTATGAATAGTTGGCCCTTACCAAACCAGGACAGATTTCCCTCAGAGAGAGAGAGAGAAAGAAGTGCTACCTGAACAAGTGCATTTCCTTCTTTCTTTGCACTGGGTGGCTGAGCCCCACAGTTATAGCAGGGGTCAGGGGAGGAAATGTCTCCTTTCCCAGGTTTCCTACATTAACTCAAAGCTGAGAAGAAGAGAGACGTATGGCTATACCTTTTTTTTTTTTTTTACAGGTCTCTGAGGCAGTGGGAGAGTGGAATGCATGTATTTGGGCAATGCTGTATTTCTTTCTGGTGAGATGAGTTAAGGGCCTGAGTCCTGAGGGTGGGTTTGAGCCACTTGGGATGATGAGCTAGGGAGGTGTGGGTGGCTGCTTAGGCCAAGCATTGCACAGTGGTGTGACTCTGTTAGCTTCAGGGGTGGTTCTTCAAATGTGTAGTTCAAAAGCTTAGCTTTGTAGGCTTCCCAGGGGAGCGGCCTCTTCTTGGGGATTATTTTATTCTAACCTAATTCACAATTGCTAATATATAAATCAAAATGCTGTAGCTTTTCCAGCCTTCCAGGCCAGTTGGTCTTCTCTCCGAGGGTGACCAACTATCCCAGTGTGCCCAGGACTCTCGTGGTATTAGCACTGAAAGTGCTGCTTTCAGGAAAAAAACCCTCAGTCTTGGGGAAAACTCGCAGTCTCAGAGGGATGGTTGATCACCCTATTTTACTTCCGTGAGCCCTTAGCAGCTGTAGCATAGGAGGAGGGGAAATGCATTCTCGCTGCCACTGTGTACAATCTCTTCCCTGTAGTACAGATGATGAAGAGCTCTTGCATAGCAGTACAACCCAGGATGTAATTTCAGGGAGGAAGAATGTTGCTACATCCCAAGTGTGACCAGATAGTGCTCTTCTGATTATCTGTTGCTGCATAACAAATGACTGCAAAATTTAGAGGCTTAAAATAACATTATTATCCCTTCTGGTTTCTGTGGTTCTGGGATTTGAGAAAATCTCAGGTGGCATTTCTGGCTCCCTCACTATGACAGTGGCTACAACTGGAACAGCTGGAGACCATTCCAACACCTCTGTCTTCATGTCATCTCAAGGCTCTCTATGGGCTACTTTAAGCTCTCCTGGTTGCTTCCAGACAGGTGATGCTTACCTGGCAGTTTAGGGTTCTGGAGCAAGTATTCTAGCCAACAAGAAAGAAGCTGCCTCAAATGTCACATCAGATATTATTGTATAGCATCATTTTCACCACAGCCACAGGATTCAAGTGGGGAGCACAGACCCCACTTCTTCTTCTTTTTAAAAAAATATTTATTTATTTGGCTGCTCCAGGTCTTAGTTGCAGCACGCGGGATCTTTAGTCATGGCATGCGAACTCTTAATTGCAGCATATGGCATCTAGTTCCCTGACCAGGGATCGAACCTGGGCCCCCTGCATTGGAAGCAGTGAGTCTTAGCCACTGGACCACTAGGGAAGTCCCTAAACCCTACTTCATGATGGTTAGAAGGTCAACGTCACAACCTGTTGAGATGGAGACATCATTGCAGCCATCTTTGGAAAATATAATCCACCACAATTACCTTAACTTCCAAATGCAGTTTTTCATTAATAAAAGTAGTAAAGTTGTTAAAATATGGTTTTTCCTCATGAATTTTCTTAATGCAATTTTTATTTCGAATGAAAACAAAAAGGTCAGCCTGTAAATGTTACTTGAATTGTTCTGAGAACTCTTGCTTACCACTGTTCTACTGGAATGAGTATATGTGTGTGTGTGTGTGTGTGTGTGTGTGTGTGTGTGTGTGTGTATCTTCCCAAAAAGCCAACTGACCAACATAGGTGTAGTAAAAGTTCATTTGCTTCCATAGTAAGAATTTTAAGGGGTGTGTGTGTGTGTGTGTGTGTGTGTGTGTGGGTGTGAGTTTCCATGCACACATACACCCCAGAGGATGGAAAGGAAAGAGTAATTGGGAGGAGACAAGGACAGCAGTGGCACAGGACCATTCAGGTTGAACGGAAGCATTCATAGCAGGAAAGAGCTCTGAAGACATTGATGGCTGGAGAGGGAGCTAAGGAACAAGGGCAGTGGCTATCATTTAGAAGTGAAGGGCAGGTATACCTATAGCATCACTTTAGTATGATCATTCAGTTTAAAATGTGGATGCTAATGTTCTGATGCAGCTTTCTTAGACTGTCTGTCTCCCATTGTGATGCTTAAGACCCATGAGTTATTTTTCTGATAGCCTCCAGCTTCTCACTTCAGAGTAATGGAAATTGGAATTTTAAAAAATCTAAAGCGGTTATTTGGGGAATTTGCTGACAGCACAGTTTTAGCAAAGTTTGAGGAAGGCATGCTACAAATCTTAATTTTATTAAATGGATATTTTTTGGCTTAATAAATGTTTAATATTACAACATTTATGATTCTTACATGAGTTGTATTGTTTTGTCCTGAATTCATTATTTTATTGAGGAAAATTTCAAAAATTGAAAAAAAAATAGGATAGCAGAAAGATTATAATTCTAAGCCACCATTTGTTTAAAAAGATATTTTATGTGTTTGGATTGTAGGAATACTGTAATACGGTCCAGCTAGATTCTGGGATAGATTATCGGAAAAGGGAACTTCCTGCTGCAGGAGAACTCTACTACCTGTAAGTTTTTTTAAAATTTTAATTTTCTAAGTTTAATATCTAATAATTAATCAGGAAAAGATGAGAAAAATAAGCAGGGTAATTATTAGAAAATGAAGGCCTAGTTCTAAAGCCTGTGATTTTTAAAATACAAAATGTTATAATGTTAACTTCTTTAAACTGTGTTTTTTGCCATCCACATTTGCATGATTTATAATGTGTGATTGGAGGAAACCCTAATTAGTTTTTTGGGGAGGAGTGATGACAGATGGTTAGAAAGTAATGAGTATCCTTTTTAAGAAACTCTAGTATTAAGAGAATATCTTTATTGTGCTCAAGTAATTAATTATTTGTGGACATCTTCTGACAAATGTGTCATTTCTGTTCTCTGAAAATTGTGTTTTATTTTGTCAGTCTGTTTGTATTTATCATTGTTGATTGACTTCCATACATAACTATGTAAAATATATATACACAAGTACAACTGGATATATTTTGTCTTTTAAAAGCTCAGACTCGGGCTTCCCTGGTGGCACAGTGATTAGGAATCCTCCTGCCAATGCAGGGTACATGGGTTCAAGCCCTGGCCCGGGAAGATCCCACATGCTACGGAGCAACTAAGCCCATGCACCACAACTACTGAGCCTGCGCTCTAGAGCCCATGAGCCGCAACTACTGAGCCCACGAGCCACAACTATTGAATCCTGCGTGCCTAGAGGCCGTGCTCTGCAACAAGAGAAGCCACCACAATGAGAAGCCTGCACACCGCAATGAAGAGTAGCCCCGGCTCACCACAGCTAGAGAAAGCCCACGCACAGCAATGAAGACCCAACACAGCCAAACAAAAAATTAATTAATTAATTAATTATTTTTTAAAAAGCTCAGACACTCCTGAGTAGGAGCAATTTATAATAATAGATGTGTTCAGCATGTGTAGTTAATGCTGCAAAACAAATATAGTTTGTTTTAAAATGTCATTTGTGAGAACCTGAAAAGGAAAAAGTGCTTTACAAATGCAAAGTGTTGTTTAGTGTATGCTGCTAGTGTTGGGCACCTAGTGGGTTCTCAGTAAATAGGTCTGTCTAAGGGCTAATTGTGATTTAACTCAAAGGCATGTTTTTGCTAATTTAAATTTTGATGACAATGTGCATATGAGAGGTTCAGGAAAGTTCTTGTCTCTGCCACCTTGTAAGCAGAAGTACTTTACTGTTTTTGAAGCAGAAATTAGCTAGAAAAATCACGTAATTAAAATTGCATACTTTACAGTGTACCAGGGGGACTGTTTCAGTTTATTATTCAGATTCTGATGATTATTATAGGAGGTTCTTCATCTGCCCTTAAGTACTTTGTCTTTAAATACTTTATAATTTTGAAAAATTCTTAGAACACTTTTTTTCTTCTTTAACTTGGACTTTTTCCTCTCCATTAATTTTTTGGTTTTTTTTTTTTGCGGTATGCGGGCCTCTCACTGTTGTGGCCTCTCCCGTTGCGGATCACAGGCTCCGGACGCGCAGGCTTGGCAGCCATGGCTCACGGGCCCAGCCACTCCGCGGCATGTGGGATCTTCCTGGACCGGGGCACGAACTCGTGTCGCCTGCTTCGGCAGGCGGACTGTCAACCACTGCGCCACCAGGGAAGCCCCCTCTCCATTTCTTTTATGTTTGTGCTTTCTGGTCTTTTTATTTTTCTGATATTCACAAGATTTCCCTGAAGCTTTGCTACCTATTTCTTGATTTGCCAAATGTATGGTACTTATAAATTAATTATTATTCTTTTTATTCTTTTTCAACAAATCCTTGTTCCTTGTTTTCCCACAAAGTATATCCTTATGTGGAAGAATTAAAACATTTTCCTAAAGGGAAGTTCCTTCAATAAAGATGGTTGCTTGACTCTAAGTCATGAAATTTGTTTCCAGGTGCTAGAGAGGTCTCGGTGGAATTTACAGGAGTTGGAAAGGCTGCTTTTGCTTCAGCAGAGCCACTTTCTCTCTGACCTACCCTGTGTTGCCTCTTCCTCTTCTTGAAAAAAGTAATACAGTTCTAACACATCGAAATTCGGGTTTGTACTTTAAACAAGTACTGGAGGAAATCAGAATCTAACAACATCCCAGAGTCCAGAAAACTAGAATCTACAAAGGCTACTGTGAAACTCTAGAATGGCTTTCTTAAAAATATGTAAATTCTTTAACCTTCAAGGAAAGTAGATTTATTTTTTTATTTTTAATTTTTATTTTATTTATTTGTGTATTTTTGGCTGTGTTGGGTCTTCGTTGCTGCGCGGGCTTTCTCTAGTTGTGGCGAGCAGGGGCTACTCGTCGTTGCGGTGCACGGGCTTCTCATGGTGACTTCTCTTGTTGCGGAGCATGGGCTCTAGGAGCGTGGGTTTCAGTTGTTGCAGCACGCGGGCTTCAGTAGTTGTGGCTAGCAGGTTCTAGAGCGCAGGCTTAGTGGTTGTGGCACACGGGCTTAGTTGCTCCGCGGCATGTGAGATCTTCCCGGACCAGGGCTCAAACTCGTGTCCCCTGCATTGCAAGCGGATTCTTAACCACTTTGCCACCAGGGAAGTCCTAGGAAAGTAGATTTATTTATGAATTTAACATGAAAAGAGCTTTATCATAGTCTGATAATCAAAAATATAGAGCCTGGGGGCACACCTCAGAGGGAAGGCAGATATGTGTTCCTGAGGAGAATTAGGAATTAAACATCTCAGAAGTGGGAGAATAGTATTAGATACCCAGATGGGATGCTAGGGATGTCATTTGTATTGTTTCACATGAGCCCTTGGGTAGAACTTCTTTCATGAAAGAGTAAAAGAAAAGTTCCTGGGGTCATGTTAACATTTTGGATTTAATTAGGTTTCGTTTTATCTTGTTCCTATAGGAAAACATTACTTTCCCCTCTATAACAGATTTTAATGTGCCATGCTATATATTGCCCAATTAAAGCATGTATTTCTCTTTATTACCCTCTGCCTAAACATCTGGAATTGGTTCGTGAATATACAAGTCCTGACTACTCCCTTTGTCAATCTCACTGGCACCCCAACTAAAAAAAAGAAAAGCAAAATTCTAGCTTCCCTCTAGGGAAGCACTATCTCAGAGTTTCATATATGCAGAATCCCATATGTGATCTTTAATTAAATAGAAATAGTCATTAATTCAGTATTTTATTAGTCTAACTTTCCAAAAGCCAATCGAAAATGTCCCAAAACATAATTCATATAATTCATATAATATCAAGAATTACCAGAGATTTAAAAAACTGCTCCAAAATTTGACGTGGAACAATTTCTATAGTTCATAATATTGTCTGAGTTACACAAGAACTAATTCATACAAGCCACTGTATGTTTGTATGCAATCTATTTCAGTTGTAGTTTTATATCACATTAAATTTAGAAATCCTGGAGTACCTTTATAAATAAGTTCCAGTTGCTTTTGTCTCATCCCAAGAAGTTTTTAATCTCACATAAAACTAACTCAAAAGAGAATTTAAATTTAGCATGTTGTAAGCCACAGAGCTTGAGTGCAAAAATCCAAACTTTTTCATAGATTAAAACATTCCATGGTTGCCCAGTTTTTCATTCTGTGGTAACTGATCTCCCCAGAGGTGAGCACAAAGTCATTTTCTTACTGGTTTCTTGGTGGATTGGGCTCAGTAAGATTCCCCATGAGTGGATTATGGTTTGCCAAAATCCATACAGGTCAACCAAACATTGGGCTTCTTGTTTGCACTTGGGCAGAGACTTGGACCAGTAATTTATTTTGAATTACCTGGTGTTTGCCAAAGGAGGCCCCATCCCGTGCCTTCCAGAATATTTAACTGCTTCAGATTAGCTCTCTACTATGGGGCTGGTGACACTAGAGGTTATCATTTTATATATGCAACAATGAGCATCTCTTTTCTGACAGGAAGCACCACTGCTGAGGGGTCCATGGGATGCTGCCCCAGACCATTTTGCTGTAAATTCTGTGAAGGGTTATGTTTTCCTGGAGAGAGGAAGTCAGGTCACCTTGGACTCACCCTCACTCTCTGTCTTTTTTCCTTTTTCATTCAGGAGCTGAGTAGTGCAGGTTCTTTTTTTCTACTAAAAAGAAGGAAGGAAGGAAGTTGAGGAGAGGTTTCCTATTCAAACACCATATCTCCACCATACTCACATACAAACACCCTACCCCCAACATAGAAGCCATGGCCTCAGTGGAATATTTTAAACTGAACCAAAAGGGGTAGAGGGAGGTGTTGGGCCTTGGATTTGATTTTACCCTACTTATGAAGTAATAGTTTTGCCTGTATTATTTCATGAATGCTGGCAGAAGACACAAGAAACCTGGGTCAGAGACAAAGGATTTTATTACTCTAGGCACAGATAACATGTTGAGTCAGTTCCCTCCTTGCTCCCTAGTCCCGTTAGGGAAGGGAAGAGGAGTTTTGCTGAGGGCGCAGATGGATGCCTGCATAGGCAGTGAGTTGTGTTACAGGAGAGGAACTCTGAGTTTGGGGAATGTACCAATTTATAGTCAGAAGTAAGCAAGCCTGCTTTTTTCCCAAGGGAGACTTTGCCTCATCCCTCAAGGTTTCTTGCTGCAAATAAACCTTAAGAAATGGTTAGGGCCTTGCATTCTTGGCATACTTAGCAAGAATGTGGGTGAGTGAGAAACCCAGGGATAACTGTCTCTCCTCACCAGGGACATTTATCAGACTTTTAACATTAAAGAAGCCAGACTTTCTCCCTTTATTTCATTTGGCTCCTATCCACCAAAGTCATCCACCACTTCAACAAAATTATATCTGAATACGTTATTCAGTTATTTAATCCCTCAGTTAAATTGTCTTAAGACCATTTCAATTCCATGTATATGGGGACTATGGATCATACTGAAATGATGAAAAATATATGTTACAACTTTTCAGACACAGCCCAAATAGTCACATATTCTTACCTGGCTAACATAGTACATGTATTCATCCATCTTTTGAACAGTTTTAAGGAATTTCTTCTTAAATAGTTTTACCAATGGAAACTTCATGTCTCAAGTACTCTTAATTTTCCACTTGGGAAACATCTATTCCAAATAGGAAATTACTTCTAAGAATATATCTTTGAACACCATTTTAAATAAAAGTTTGCTGGCTAAAAACACACAGCTTCAAGGTACAGCTCTGTTTTAGAAGAAAGGTCTGTGAAAACAAAGACTGGAACTCATGCATGTTACGACTTACTTCCCCACAATTAAAAATTTCTTGTTTTTTGCCTGTGTATATTCCCTACACATACTCCCCTGCCCCCAACTGGGACAACCATAGATGAAAATTTAAAACATTTCTTAGCTTGTTTGTCATAACTTCTCATCCCTAAAACTTTGACAGAGATCTGTCTTCTGCCTGGAACGTTTCCACCTTCTGGTTCAGTAGAGTCTCTAGGGCATCTTGGGACCTTCTCATCCCCCATCATTACCATTCCAGGTGTTTCTGCCCCAGACATTGGAATCTGCAGTTTCAGTCTTAGTTTTTCTCACCGGAGTACCAGCCCAGTCATTTCCTGTTTTCAGTTCCCACTAAAGAACTTCTGAAACATCTGCCAATAGAAGCAACTTGAAAATTGTTAAGTCTGGCTCCCTTCCTTTTATTTTTTAAATTTTTATGTATGTATGTATGTATGTATGTGTGTATGTATGGCAGTGCTGGGTCTTTGTTGCTGCCCGTGGGCTTTCTCTAGTTGTGGCGAGCGGGGGCTGCTCTTCATTGTGGTGCGCGGGCTTCTCATTGTGGTGTCTTCTCTTGTTGTGGAGCACGGGCTCTAGGCACGCAGGCTTCAGTAGTTGTGGCACGCGGGCTTAGTTGCTCCGCGGCATGTGGGATCTTCCCAGACCAGGGCTCAAACCCATGCTCCCTGCATAGGCAGGCGGATTCTTAACCACTCTGCCACCAAGGAAGTCCCCCCTTCCTTTTAGACTGTGATTTGTTTCAGTTCCATGGACTAGGCTGCCCAGGGTCCCTGCATAGGTTAGGCTGTGTGCATAACCCCATTGAAACAGTCGATCTCTGGTCACCTACACCAAAGTTTTTATGGACTGATGCCGAACGTGGGCCTGCTATACTTTCCCTTCAGTTCCCTGAATTCTCTCATGTATCTTTTAGAGTCTTCTCCATTCATATCAGTCCTACTTCTGACACTAGTGCATGGTGTCACAGTGGAGCCGTGATGGTATTGAAGAGAAGATACCATACAGGTAAACAATATGAAATTTATTTGGCAGCAAAAGATACAGAAATGTATGCATATGGAGACAGTTGAGTAAAACAGAAGACAACATAGCATATTCTCATTGGAAGTTTAAGTTTTTCTGGCCTGTGAAGCTGACATATAGCACCTGATCAGGACGAGGATCCCAACAGGTCATGTTTATCATTCTTGGGTGAGTGGCTTAGAGAGACTCTGGCTGTGTGCCTGCCGGCTCACAGGGTACAATTACCAGGTACAAACCCCAGGACATGCCTGAATGTTCACTGTCAATCAGTGTGAATCAAAGGTCAGTTTCCAATTCTTCAACAAGACCAGACGAGGCCTTCCCGAAGTCTGTTCCTCAGAGGGTGGGGAACAGGATTTCTGCCTCTGGCAATTAGAGAAACTATCTAGTTTCATGAGGTTCAGGCTGTTGATCTGGTTAATTCTGGGGAAGGGAAGAAGACCGTTGGGGACATTTTTGACATTTTCAGATTAAATTTTATTCTTAGCATCATGACTCGGAACATATAGGTTTATCTACTTAGTCATAAGCATAGTCAAAAACTAAAATATTTACAGATAAAATAATACAGTGTATGGGATGTGCTTTAAAATAATCCAGGGTGGGAGAATTAAGGGGAGGTATAGTTGAAGCAAGATTGGCCATGTATTGAGTGGGTGATTGTTACACCAGGTTTATTATACTATTGTCTTTACATGTATATATGTGTGAAATTTTCCACACTAAAAAGTTTTTTTTTTAAAGGTACAAATCTTCTCTACTTTTTTTTCTGATTATGCTAGCGAGAGTTTTATTAGTTCTATTCATCTTCTCAAAGAAACAGCTTTGTTTTATTCTCTCTGTTGCTTTATGTTTTATATTTTATTGATTTCTTTTCATTTTGTAGATAGTTTCCTTTGCTGTGGAAAAGCTTTTAAATCTAACTAGATCCCATTTGTTTATTTTTACTTTTATTTCCTTTGCTTTAGAGGACAGATCCAAAAAAATATTGCCAAGATTTATGTCAAAGTGTGTTTGGCCTATGTTTTCTTCTAGGAGTTTTATGGTTTCTGGTCTTATATTTGGGTTTTTAATCCATTTTGAGTTTATTTTTATTTATGACATAAGAAAATGTTCTAATTTCGTTCTTTTACATACTTTGCCTATTTTTAAATTGGGTCATTTGTCTTTTTATTGTTGAATTTTAAGTGTTCTTTATGTATTCTAGATACAAGTTCCATGTCAGATATATGATTTGCAAAAATATTCTCACATTCTTTTTTTTTTATTTTGTTGATGGTGTCCTTTGAAGCACAAAATTTTTAAATTTTAATGAGGTTCAATTTATTTTTTCTTTTGTTGCTTATGCTTTTGGTGTCACATTTGAGAAACTATTGCCTAATCCAAGGTCGCAATGATTTATGCCTATGTTTTCTTCTAAGAGTTTTATAGTTTTAGCTCTTATATTTAGGTATTTGGTTAATTTCAAGTTATTTTTGTATGTTGTGTGAGGTAGTGGTCTATCTTCTTTCTTTTGCATGTGGATATCTAGCTGCCTCAGCACTATTTGTTGAAAAGACTATTCTTGCCCTACTGAATTGTATTGACCCCCTTTTTGAAAATCAACTGACTGTAAATGTAAAGGGTTATTTCTGGTCTCTCAATTATTATATTCCATTGATCTATTTGTCTAACTTTATGTCAATACCACACTGTCTTGATTGCCATAACTTTGTTCTAAGTTTTGAAATTAGGAAGTGTGAGTCCTCCAACTTTGTTTTGTTTTGTTGTTTGTTCAAGATTGTTTTGGCTTATTCTGGGTCCTTTGAATTTCCGTATGAATTTTAGGATCAGCTTGTCAAGTTCTACAAAGAAGCCAGCTGGAGTTTTGATGGGGATTGTGTTGAATCTGTAAATCACATTGGGGACTACAGTATGAAGTCTTCAGATCCATGAACATGTAATGTTTTATTCGTTTTCTAGGGCTGCCATACAAAGTACTGCTAACTGATATCTTAGAAAGCAGAAGTTTATTCTCTCATTCTGGAGGCTAGAGGTCTGAAATCAAAGTGTTGGCAGTTTGGTTCTTTCTGGGCAGTATGGACAATCTGCTCCATGCTTCTGGTGGAGTTCTTTGGCTTGTAGGTGCATTGCTCTAGTCTCTGCCTTTAGCTTCATATGCTATTTTCCTTGTGTGTGTGAGTGTGTGTGTGTGTGTGTGTGTGTGTGTGTTTCCAAATTTCCTCTTCATATAAGGACACCAGTTATCATGTTAGGGACAACTGTAATCCAGTATGACCTCATCTAAGCTTAATTACATTTGCAAAGACCCTATTTCAAAATAAGGTCACATTCACAGGTATTGGGAGCTAGTACTTTAACATCTTTTTGGAGGACACAATTCAACTCGTAACAGCTGTCTTTCCATTTATTTTGGTCTTCTTTAATTCCTTTCAACAATGTTTTATAGTTTCCAGTGTATAAAATTTGTAATTCTTTTGTTAAATTTATTCATAAACATTTTATTCTGTTTTAAACTAGTGTAAATGGAATTGTTTTCCTAATTTCCTTTTTGGTTTGTTCATTGCTACTGTATAACAATGTAATTGATTTTTTTTTAAACATCTTTATTGGAGTATAATTGCTTTACAATGGTGATTGTAATTGATTTTTGTGTATTGATCTCGTAACCTGAAACCTTGCTAAACTTGTTTATTAGTTCTAATAGTTTCTAGTAGATTTCTTAGGATTTTCTAAATATAAGATCATATCATCTGGAAACAGAGATAGTTTACTTCTCCTTTTTCAATCTGAATGCCTTTTATTTATTTTTCTTTCCTAAATTTCCTGTCTAGAACCTTCAGTGAAATGCTGAATAGAAGTGGTATATTCTATCATAGAGAGTGGATCCCCTTGACTTATTCCTGAGCTTGGGTCTTTCACCATTAATTATGATGTTAGCTCTGGGTTTTTCTTAGATGCCCTTTATTAGATTAAGGATATTCCCTTCTATTTCTAGTTTTTGAGTGTTTTTATCATGAAAGGGTGTTGGATTTTGTCAAATGCATTTTCTCTTTCTATTGAGATGATCATGTGGTTTTTGTCCATTATCCTATTGATATGGTGTATTTTATTCATTGATTTTTGGATTTTAAATCAATCTTGCATTTCTGGGATAAATCTCTCTTGGTTGTGGTGTATAATACTTTTTATATATTGCTGGACTCAGTTTGCTAGCATTTTGTTGTCGATTTTTGTGTTTATACTCATGAGAGATATTGGTCAGTAGTTTTCTTTTTGTTTGTGTCTTTGTCTGATTTTGCTGTCAAGGTAATACCGGCCTCATAGAATGAGTTTTGAAGAGATCCCTCCTCTTTGGTTGAGATTTTATCTTTTTTCTTGAGTTGGTTTCAGTGGTTTGCATCCTTCTAGGAATTTGCCCATTTTATCCAAGTTATCTAATTTGTAGATACACAGCTGTTAATAGTATTCCCTTATAATTCTTTTTATTTCTATAAGATTGGTAGTAATGTCCTCTCTTTCATCCCTGATTTTAGTAATTTTAGTTTTCTCTCTTTTTCTTAGTCCATTTAGCTAAATGTTTGTCCATTTTATTCAGTTTTTCAAAGAACTAACTTTTGGTTTTATTGATTTGCTATATTATTTTTCTCTTCTTTATTTCATGAATTTCCACTCTAATCCTTATTATTTCCTTCCTTCCACTTGTTTTATGTTAATTTTATCTTTGTCCACGGTCTTATGATAGAAGTTTGGTTGTTGGTTTGAGATTTTTCTTCTCTTTTAATGTAGGCATTTATAACTATAAATTTTCCTATAAGCACTACTTTTGCTACATCTCGTGAGTTTTGGTATGTTATGTCTTCATTTTCATTGTCTCAAAGTATTTTCTAATTTTCCTTTAGATTTCTTTTTTTGACCCATTGGTTATTTAGGAGTGTGCTGTTTAATTTCCACATATTTGTGAATTTCCCAAATAACTCTCTGTCACCAATTTCTAATTTCACTCTACTGTGATTAGAGAACATTCTTTGTATAATTTCAATTCTTTTTAATTTATTTAGACCTGTTTTATGGCCTAGCATATGATCTTTCTTTGAGAATGTTCCATGTGCATTTGAGAAAATGTATATTCTGTGGTTATTGAGTGGAGTGTTTCTATAGATGTCTGTTAGTCTAATTTGTGTATAGTGTAGTTCAAGTCTTATTATTTCCTGTTGATCTTCTCCCTAGTTGTTCTATCCATTATTGAAAGTTGGATATTGAAATCTCCAACTATTACTGTTGCATTGTCTGTTTCTCCCTTAAGTTATGTCAGTTTTTGCTTCATGAATTTTGAGGGCTCTGTTTCTAGGCACATATATGTTTGTAATTGTTATATCATCCTGATGGATTGATACTTTTATCATTATAAAATATTCCTTTTAGTCTCTAATCACATTTTTGTTGTTGTTTTAAAGTCTGTTTTGTCTGATGTTAGTAGTGGTTGCTTTTCTCATGATGTATCTTTTTTTCATCCTTTTACTTTCAACCTATTTGTATCTTTGAAACTGAAGCATATCTCCTGTAGATAGCATATGTTGGAACTAGCTTTTTTATCCAGTCTACCAATCTCTGCCTTTTGATTAAATTGTTTAATTCATTCACAAATTATGTTATTATTGATATAATTGGATTTACATCTGCTCTTTTATTTTTCATTTTCTTTATGTTTCATGACTTTCTTGTTTCTCTGTTCTTTGTTTACTGATTTCTTTTACATTAAGTGAATATTTTTAGTGTAATATTTTCATCCTTTTAATGATTGTTTTCCATTATATTTTTTGTCATTTTTTAGTGAAGAACTTTTATCTCTATGAGAAGTATAAAGTTTCATTCAAACTGAAATGTTGTCTCAAATTCAAAATGAAGCATTGCATGTTGCTATATGTTTTGATAATTAAAATATCAGTAATGGTAATGAATCTTTACCCTAAGACCACCTGTAGGGAAAAGGTCTCTATGGTGGGAAAATATAGTTGATTCTCAAAAGTAGATACACAGTAGTATCTTTGTCATAAGAACTCCTGTTGGGGCTTCCCTGGTGGCGCAGTGGTTGAGAGTCCACCTGCCGATGCAGAGGACACGGGTTCATGCCCCGGTCTGGGAAGATCCCTCATGCCGCGGAGCGGCTGGGCCCGTGAGCCATGGCTGCTGAGCCTGCGCGTCCGGAGCCTGTGCTCCACAACGGGAGAGGCCACAACAGAGAGAGGCCCGCATACCGCAAAAAAGAAAAAAAAGAACTCCTGTTGATATTTTATCAGTGAGTAAGGCTCTGTGACATTGCAATCTTACAACTGTATATTAGTAAAATAACAGCAGTAAGAGTTTTCTGCTTTATGTACTATAGGGCATAGTTAGGTAGGCCATTTATTATGTCTCTTAAAAATCACAAAATTGTCCTATGTGACATAATTTAGATGTACATTTAAATATTAATTAATCTTATATTAACACAAGGACTGCTGAATTAAAAATTAATTTCAAGGATTTGAAACTATTTGAAACACCACCTAAAAAGTGGGAAAGCAGCGAAAGAAGTTCATCTTGTATATATTTTGGTATCAGTTTCCATCAGTCAGCTCAGCACACCTTTTATCTTCTATTCCTTTATTGAACTGTGATTTGACAATAGCATGTTACAGTGTTTGTTTTCCAGCAGGCCAGACAGAACCAGAATAGAGCTGGCTTACCATTTCCACCTAAACACATTGACAAAGTATTCAATTAGATGACTGTACTCATCTAGTAAAGTATAAATAAGCTATATATACAACATGTACATGAGTAGGTAATATATACACTTACACATATAAAAGTACAGAAGAAAGTTGCTAAATTTCCTTAGAATTCTTGTCTTGTTATTTCATCTTCAAATATATCACATTTATAACTAAAAATCTTCAACATAAGTAAAGCTGATCTGGCAGAAGTCCTATATCTTTAGTTAGTTTTGCTGTGTACCTTTTTTATACCTATTAAAAGTCCCTGGCCTCTCTTTCTGAGGTGGATGTGACTATCTTCTTCACCTAAAGAGGAGTTAGAGATTCTTACTGTACAGCTTCTTCTTCATTCTTTTTGTTGTTGTTTAAAATATTTAATCATTATAGCCTTTCTGAAATTTTATGAAAAATAATTATTTTTAGATCTACCAAGTTGCAATTTTACATGTTACACCATTGATTTATTTGGGGGGAATGCAATATATAGATTTAGTAGAAATTTTATGTAGAGTTTGGGGCTGAGAAAGGGGGAGGTGATTAAGGTCTGGAATTTGAGAGCTAAAGGTGCTAGATCCTGCTTGCTGCATTATGCATAGGTCAAGATTAATGGAACCAGTTAAGTTACTCTCCAGGTGATTGAGAAGGGTGGGAAATTTAGAGACTGAAATGGATCTCTGAACAGTCAATTAAGCCTTTGAGTGATTGAGAAGAAGATAAATACTAGGACAAAATCCATCCTAACAACTGGTTCTGTTATGTAAAACAAACCTACAGTATTTGAAATGCAACCAAGTCCGTTTTATATTAAGGCGAGTATAAACCAACTTAATCTTAGACCTGCCTCCAGCCCCAGATTATGTTTGGTATGAGCACAAAGAGCTGTACAGCATGAATGCACAAGGAATCAGTAGAGTGAGAAGGCTCACTGCCAGGGAAGTTTGGCACAAGAACTCTAAGAGGAAGGGGAAATTTCTCCCTCGTTGAATCAACTTTGGCTCTCTGGAATAGAGAACATGGAGAGAGAGAGACCAAGGAAAGCCAACCCTATTCTACTTGTTGATACCTTAACAAGCTGTTGATTTTTAAAAGGGGATAAAGGGGTAAAGTGTGGGTAGCATTCTGTTCCTCTGAGTCAATCCTAATGAAGTAGGAGGTTCTTGAAGAAATTAATTTCCATTTAAATTCATGTGTGACCCTCTTCTAGAAACCTCCACTTGTTTTGGAATTTTTGTAGAGAATTTCAAATGATTCAGCACAATAAGGTCTTTTTTGACATATTCTATTTCTTGAGTGTAAGTCTTATGTTGAATGCCTTATTTCAGCTATAGAAATTTTCTCAAAATTGAAATGACTGATTACTTTCCTCTCCGTTTACTAATTTATTATGGAATAATAAATCATGATTCTCATACTTGCGAAGCAGTCAGGCTTTTAATCCAGGGTACTGTACTCCAGGATTCCTATGCCAAATTTCCTGGCAACGAAACAGTGGTCGATTCCAGGGCTTTTCTGACTTAAAGACAGAGTAGTTCTACTCAACAGAAAATGGAAACTTGCCCCTCCAGTGCAGTTTCTGAGGTTAACAAAAGGGGACAGAAGCAATGAAATGGGTGGATTTTACCCAGAGTATTTAGAACAAAGGAAAAAGAGTCTGTGCTCTGCTTGGGCCCCTCACACTCTGCCCCCCAGCAAAAAGCATTTGAAAAGAGTGATTCTGCTTCTTCTTCAGAATGACTTTTTTTTTTTTTTTTTTTTTTTTTTGCGGTACGCAGGCCTCTCACTGCTGTGGCCTCTCCCGTTGCGGAGCACAGGCTCCGGATGCACAGGCTCAGTGGCCATGGCTCACGGGCCCAGCCGCTCCGCGGCATGTGGGATCCTCCCGGACCAGGGCACGAACCCGCGTCCCCTGCATCGGCAGGCGGACTCAACCACTGCGCCACCAGGGAAGCCCCCAGAATGACTTTTTATTCTCTTGCTATGGTCACCTTTGGATTATCTGTGAGCAGATTTTTTCTTTTTTTTTTTTTTTTTAATTTTTATTGGAGTATAGTTGCTTTACAATGTTGTGTTAGTTTCTACTGTACCGCAAAGTGAATCAGCTATACGTATACATATATCCCCTCTTTTTTGGATTTCCTTCTCACTTAGGTCACCACAGAGCATTGAGTAGAGTTCCCTGTGCTATGCAGTATGTTCTCTTTAGTTATCTATTTTATACATAGTATCAATAGTGTTTATATGTCAGTCCCAATCTCCCAATTCATCATCAGGTATTCCTGGATACCGGTCCCCTTGGTAGCCATACGTTTGTTCTCTACGTCTCTGTCTCTTTTTCTGCTTTGTAAATAAGATCGTCTATACCAATTTTTTCAGATTCCACATATATGCATTAATATATGATATTTGTTTTTTATTTTGGATCTTATCTGCTCTACATAGCATCCCACTGATGGGGCAGTTACCCAGAATTAAAGTCCCTTAAATTCTTTATCCCTACTCACTTGTAGGAGCTTATGTTTCTCTCTCCCCTCATGAGAGAAAAGGGGATACAATTCGAAGCATCTAAGCTTAATTCCTGTATTTTCTCCTGATCATTTTGATGCTACTCAAGGCACTCTTCCTTAAAATATGCCTCTGTGGTTAAAACTGAACTACACAAAGCCGAGCAGAACATGTTCTTCCATCCATGTGACATGATATTCTTGTAGCCCCCCAGAAGAAAACTCTGAATTTATCTCCCCTTTTACATTAAAAAATCATGTTTAATTTAGTGCCCTCTTTAGGCTGTAGCTTTTCCATGCAACTGTTTTTGACTACCAGGCTTTATCCCTCCTCAGTTTTATTGGTTAGGCTGAAATATTTTTCAAGTATGTTTATAAATTTTCAATTATGTTTATAATTATAAAGTTATAATTTTAATCACTGTATTTTTGTATAATCTATATCCTTGTGTGGTTTTTGTACATTCGTTTTCTGAATATACCTGTTGCCAACCTTGGGTTGTATGTTCCAAACTTGATTTTTTTTTTTTTTTTTTTTTTTTTGAAACTAACTAGCTGACCCTCATCCTTTTTTAGAGTTTCACAGACATGGTTGTATTTCTGGGTATAGATTTTTAGTGTAAGGTAATGCTGCTGTCTTTTTAAATAGTTTCACTGGAAAACTGACAAGAGGGCCCTGGAGGTGCAGACTCACCGCTGTCACTCTAGTTTTTCTCCATTATAAGTGAATCACCACCAGCCCCATTTTGAAGTTAAAGGCATTTTCTCTGGCTGAAAGTTTTACAATAAAGTTGCATTCTTGAAATTTCCTACTTAAAAAAGTCCAGAGATCTTAGGTATTTTTAAGAATAGATTTACAAATTTTAATGTATATCATAGTGACATTTTACCAAGAAAATGCTTCTGGATTAACTTGCATTGATTGTATTTTTATTCCATTTCCAAAAATGATTTGCAGCAACTTAGATTAAAATTATTTATCATACCTTCACCATAATCACTAAAATGGAAGAGATGGAAAATACCAAGTATTGGCAAGGATGTGGAACAAGTAGAATTTCTTGTACACTGCAAGTGAGAGAGTAAATTGCTACAACTCCTTTGGAAAACTGCTTGGCAGTATCTACTAAGCTGAATGTAGATATACCCTATGAATAGCAATTCTTCTAGTTATATACCCAGCAAACATGTATACATGAGTTTACCAAAAGGCATGTACTAGAATGTTCACAGTAGAACTATTCACAGTGGCCCCAAACTATAAACTATACAAATGTTCATTGTTAGGGACTGAATTGTGTTCCCCCCAAATTTATAGGTGAAGCCCCAACCCCCAGTGGGACTGTATTTGGGGATAGGGCCTTTAAGGAGGTAACTAATTAAATGGGGTCATATGGGTGGAACCCTAATCTCATAGGACTGGTGTCCTTATAAGAAGAGGAAGAGACACCAGAGGAAAGACGATGTGAGGACACAGCAATGAGATGGCTACCTGCAAGCCAAGGAGATAAATCTCAAAAGAAATCAAACCTGCTGACACCTTGATCTTAAGACTTCCAGCCTCCAGGGGCTTCCTGGTGGCGCAGTGGTTGAGAGTCCGCCTGCCGATGCAGGGGACCCAGGTTCGTGCCCTGGTCCAGGAGGATCCCACATGCTGTGGAGCGGCTGGGCCCGTGAGCCATGGCTTAGATAGATAACAGTCTGTTTGGTTGTGAGCTACATAAAATGCTTTTATGAATGTTTATTTTTAGACCACTTTACACCAATAAAATTTTTTATTTTACATGTTGTAACTTCTGAGTAACTTTTTAAAAAATTAATTGATTAATTCATTTATTTTTGGTTGCGTTGGGTCTTGTTGGGTCTTTGTTGCTGCTTGTGGGTTTTCCCTAGTTGTGGCGAGCCAGGGCTACTCTTCTTTGCAGTGCATGGACTTCTCATTGCGGTGGCTCCTCTTGTTGCAGAGCACAGGCTCTAGGCTCGTGGGCTCAGTAGTTGTGGCTCGCAGGCTCTAGAGCGCAAGCTCAGTAGTTGTGGCACACAGGCTTAGTTGCTCTGCGGCATGTGGGATCTTCCGGGACCAGGGCTCGAACCCGTGTCCCCTGCATTGGAAGGTGGATTCTTAACCACTGTTCCACCAGGGAAGTCCCTGAGTAACTTTTTATGATAATATAATAGAATTCTTATAAGGTACTATTATAATAAAAATAATTGTATCATTTCACATATAATTTCACTATAAATGAAATCACATATAACAATTTCATACATGTGGCCTAACTAAAGTCTAGTGAGCCATATTTTAATATTATAGTATATTTGAGCAGAGTAACAAAGAAATCACCACTGAGGAAGCTTATAAGCAATTGTTTGTTAACCAAATATGCTTTGAGAAACATGACTGTCTTCTATTTTAGTTATTTTTCAGAATTCAGTTCTCCCCCTCTATTGGGTAACATGCCTAACCTAAGGACAAGTTAACTTTCTGAAAGCCAGCAGATGTCCTGCGTGGCTGACATTGCTTTCTTCTTTATATATCCCTTAAAAAGTAGCTCCCTTCTCCATCAGTTGTATGTGTGTAGATCTCCACTGCAAGGTGGAGATGATTCCAAATGAATGATGTTGGCAAAGCCATCTAAACATACATGTGCTTGGTGTGGGCATTGACATTTACATTGGCTTGTATGATTTCTTTGTACCTTTAAAATTGTTTAGTCTCTATAATCACTCTTTCTGTAGTGTCATTTTATTACTTTAATGCAGCTCTATCGGGCTTCCCTGGTGGCGCAGTGGTTGAGAGTCCGCCTGCCGATGCAGGGGACACGGGTTCGTGCCCTGGTCTGGGAGGATCCCACATGCCGCGGAGCAACTAGGCCCGTGAGCCATGGCCGCTGAGCCTGCGCGTCTGGAGCCTGTGCTCCGCAACGGGAGAGGCCACAACAGTGAGAGGCCCGCGTACCACAAA
>NC_041223.1:52346120-52354873 GCF_002837175.3 Physeter macrocephalus | reverse complement strand
TTTTTTTTTTTTTTTTTTTTTTTTTGAAACTAACTAGCTGACCCTCATCCTTTTTTAGAGTTTCACAGACATGGTTGTATTTCTGGGTATAGATTTTTAGTGTAAGGTAATGCTGCTGTCTTTTTAAATAGTTTCACTGGAAAACTGACAAGAGGGCCCTGGAGGTGCAGACTCACCGCTGTCACTCTAGTTTTTCTCCATTATAAGTGAATCACCACCAGCCCCATTTTGAAGTTAAAGGCATTTTCTCTGGCTGAAAGTTTTACAATAAAGTTGCATTCTTGAAATTTCCTACTTAAAAAAGTCCAGAGATCTTAGGTATTTTTAAGAATAGATTTACAAATTTTAATGTATATCATAGTGACATTTTACCAAGAAAATGCTTCTGGATTAACTTGCATTGATTGTATTTTTATTCCATTTCCAAAAATGATTTGCAGCAACTTAGATTAAAATTATTTATCATACCTTCACCATAATCACTAAAATGGAAGAGATGGAAAATACCAAGTATTGGCAAGGATGTGGAACAAGTAGAATTTCTTGTACACTGCAAGTGAGAGAGTAAATTGCTACAACTCCTTTGGAAAACTGCTTGGCAGTATCTACTAAGCTGAATGTAGATATACCCTATGAATAGCAATTCTTCTAGTTATATACCCAGCAAACATGTATACATGAGTTTACCAAAAGGCATGTACTAGAATGTTCACAGTAGAACTATTCACAGTGGCCCCAAACTATAAACTATACAAATGTTCATTGTTAGGGACTGAATTGTGTTCCCCCCAAATTTATAGGTGAAGCCCCAACCCCCAGTGGGACTGTATTTGGGGATAGGGCCTTTAAGGAGGTAACTAATTAAATGGGGTCATATGGGTGGAACCCTAATCTCATAGGACTGGTGTCCTTATAAGAAGAGGAAGAGACACCAGAGGAAAGACGATGTGAGGACACAGCAATGAGATGGCTACCTGCAAGCCAAGGAGATAAATCTCAAAAGAAATCAAACCTGCTGACACCTTGATCTTAAGACTTCCAGCCTCCAGGGGCTTCCTGGTGGCGCAGTGGTTGAGAGTCCGCCTGCCGATGCAGGGGACCCAGGTTCGTGCCCTGGTCCAGGAGGATCCCACATGCTGTGGAGCGGCTGGGCCCGTGAGCCATGGCTTAGATAGATAACAGTCTGTTTGGTTGTGAGCTACATAAAATGCTTTTATGAATGTTTATTTTTAGACCACTTTACACCAATAAAATTTTTTATTTTACATGTTGTAACTTCTGAGTAACTTTTTAAAAAATTAATTGATTAATTCATTTATTTTTGGTTGCGTTGGGTCTTGTTGGGTCTTTGTTGCTGCTTGTGGGTTTTCCCTAGTTGTGGCGAGCCAGGGCTACTCTTCTTTGCAGTGCATGGACTTCTCATTGCGGTGGCTCCTCTTGTTGCAGAGCACAGGCTCTAGGCTCGTGGGCTCAGTAGTTGTGGCTCGCAGGCTCTAGAGCGCAAGCTCAGTAGTTGTGGCACACAGGCTTAGTTGCTCTGCGGCATGTGGGATCTTCCGGGACCAGGGCTCGAACCCGTGTCCCCTGCATTGGAAGGTGGATTCTTAACCACTGTTCCACCAGGGAAGTCCCTGAGTAACTTTTTATGATAATATAATAGAATTCTTATAAGGTACTATTATAATAAAAATAATTGTATCATTTCACATATAATTTCACTATAAATGAAATCACATATAACAATTTCATACATGTGGCCTAACTAAAGTCTAGTGAGCCATATTTTAATATTATAGTATATTTGAGCAGAGTAACAAAGAAATCACCACTGAGGAAGCTTATAAGCAATTGTTTGTTAACCAAATATGCTTTGAGAAACATGACTGTCTTCTATTTTAGTTATTTTTCAGAATTCAGTTCTCCCCCTCTATTGGGTAACATGCCTAACCTAAGGACAAGTTAACTTTCTGAAAGCCAGCAGATGTCCTGCGTGGCTGACATTGCTTTCTTCTTTATATATCCCTTAAAAAGTAGCTCCCTTCTCCATCAGTTGTATGTGTGTAGATCTCCACTGCAAGGTGGAGATGATTCCAAATGAATGATGTTGGCAAAGCCATCTAAACATACATGTGCTTGGTGTGGGCATTGACATTTACATTGGCTTGTATGATTTCTTTGTACCTTTAAAATTGTTTAGTCTCTATAATCACTCTTTCTGTAGTGTCATTTTATTACTTTAATGCAGCTCTATCGGGCTTCCCTGGTGGCGCAGTGGTTGAGAGTCCGCCTGCCGATGCAGGGGACACGGGTTCGTGCCCTGGTCTGGGAGGATCCCACATGCCGCGGAGCAACTAGGCCCGTGAGCCATGGCCGCTGAGCCTGCGCGTCTGGAGCCTGTGCTCCGCAACGGGAGAGGCCACAACAGTGAGAGGCCCGCGTACCACAAAAAAAAAAAAACAAAAAAAAAAACAGCTCTATTCAAATATCATACAAGCCTTTATATAAGTCAAATAGCATTCCCCTGCAAAGCCAACCATTGCAAATGATATTTTTAAGATCCTTGAGGTAAAGTGGTTATTACTTGAAATGTGACAGTTCCAAACCCTTCATAATGACTGTGTGCTTTTACTGTAGAACATTTGAAGAATTAGGTGCTTATGTGTTAAATGCTTGCCACCTGATAATTATCTCAAGGGAGAAATTATTTTGGTTCAGTTTAAGCTTAATCTAAAGAAAAAATAATTTATCATATTAGGTTTCAATAAGACTTTATTAAGACGGATGTCCAGAATGGAGGTTGATTGCTTCCACTCCTAGATAAGAGTGATTTGTGTGTCAAAATTGAGCATATTGGCAGGTCATCCTGTATAAGTTTGTATATAGAGTTGAAGTAAACTTATATTTTAACTTGAAGGTTTTTTTTAACAACGTTTATTTCTTCTGCCAGTTATTTTTATTTTATTGACTGTTAATTTATCAGTCCTTTTTTTAAAAAAAAGTGAGAGGGAAAAAAGCCATGGTATTATCACATTTGTATATGTGGGTTCCCTAAACCATATGGTGATTTCTAATTAGAATACAAAGGATTCTTTGTCGAGACTAACTTCATAGTATCTGCAATGATGGGCATCACAGAGGAGAGAGTTTTCTTGAGTTTCCGACAAGGACACTTTTGAGAGAAACTGTGTGGTCTATAATCGTCCTTATACTCAAAGTCTGATAAAGTTATTGATGTGCAGATCAAGTTGGTATTTTGAAGCTGGTAATTTAATTCTGCATGTTTGATCCTCTCAGTCAGTGGCTTGGCTTGATTTTTTTAAAAGGCAGATTCAGTATTTAATTTCACATGTACCCTCACAGTAGAGATTTCAAAGGATACTTTGCTGGATGCTTGACTGCCTTGTCTATTTGCTCTTGTTTTGCATGCAAGAGAGAGCCAGAAGCCTTTCTTCTCATTGTGTACACATAGTATTAATGGATTTACTCTGCCTGTATCGTCTCATTACTGAAAACAGCCAGAAGCACAGAAGTCTTTCAGTGTATGCAAATAAGGCAGAATCATCTACCTGAGAGTTAATATTCTCTGCTTTTAAGTGTATTCTAAATCTGATGTTTGTATTTAGAGCATAACATCCTGTTCTTTTTTTTTATGGGCAAAAAGCTAAGCAGGCTCAGGCAGCTGTTTGATGTTGGCTTCAAGTGTTATTAATTTCATATTCTATTATTCTTTTCACTGTAGCACAAGTGAAGCTGATGTGGAGGCTGTCATGGATAAGTTGTTTGATGAGCTGGCTCAGAAACAAAATGATTGTACGTAAGTTAATTTCTCTTGAAAGAGAATACATTTAGAACACAATGCCCAATCTCCACTGACCAATTAATAAGTTCCATTGCTGTATATGGGTTGATGCCACACTCAAGTGGCAGTCATTGTATCAGCATTTTGTCTAATTTATGTGTTGAATCATGTGCTATTATTCATCAAGCTATGCATTTCCTATCTGTAAGAGATGAATTTTATAGTAATTATCCAGACAAGATTGAGTCTTTGTTCATGTTCCCATAGTAACTAGACCAAGGATTCTAAAAGTGCAAGGCAGAGAGCTGCGGCTGAATAAAGCCTGTGGAACCGTTGCCGACTGCACATTTGAAGAGCTATGTGAGAGAGTGAGTATCCAGACACGTTCAGACTCATTGGCCTTTTCACATGTTAAAATACTTCATGTTTTCCTCTCTTCCTGTTTCAGATTTTAAAATACAATTCACAGAGTCAGAACTGATTTATAAGTCTCATTAAGAGAAATACTCATGTGTATATACCCATGTGCTTTTTATAGATACTGGCACGAAATTTACTCTTAGAAGGGCTCTAAAACAAAATTAGAAACAGAGAGAACTGTCAGCTATTGCTGGAAGCAAAACTAAAATCAGCTTTAGGGATATTTTGTAAAAGTCAAACATAAGAAAATTTTTTTAAAAAATGAGGTGAGGTTAGTACCAGGGGAAAGGAAGATGAAGTAATAATACCATGATCCAAGGAGGTGTGACATAAAAGAATTTCCATTCCTTGTTCTTACGGCTCATCTGTTATTGTCATAATATCTGACCTATTTGGGCCAAGGTCAAAGAAAGTGAAATTTTATAACTGTGACATCTATATTATATAACAATATATCCAACAGAGAAAAAAATATGTACATATATATTCATATAAATGAGAAAGATGTTGATTACAGATTAATTATAGGTATGAATTCTGTCTTTTAAAAGCTCTGGGGAAAAAAAATAAATAAAAAAAAAAATAAAAGCTCTGGGAATTCTCAGTACTCAATGGGTATTCAATTGACTGTAAATCTTGAGAAAAACAAAGTCAGTTACATATATCTTTAAGCATAATACCTCAATTATGTATAAATTATCATTCCAACTAGTCTCTCTGATTTATCTTGAATTTTAGGTAGCTAAAAAAGAATTGTTTTTCAGGGGGAAGAGAAAGTATTTTTTATACCTTCTAGCCATTTTATGACTACTTTTCTTAAAAACTAGTGACTTCATTACTTCTAAATTTGTAATTTTCAAACCAGAGAGAGAATCCAATCTACAAATGTTATCACAGAAATAAAGCACTTCAAGACCAATAAGGATTAGGATGAATTAGAATCCTCTGACAAGATGATAATGTCATTCTCTGGTTGTGAAGGTTATTCTGTGTGAAACGGACACTTCACACTTCTGTTGCATCAATCTCATCAAGGTCCTAATAACCTAATATCTTTAGACATAATTTTATTAAGGCTTCCATTTAAGTTTTACTTACTTTGCCACTTGAGAAAAATCTTAAATATCTGAGAAGCTTCCCCCACTTCCATAGAAGGGGACCTAGTGAGGAAAGGGGAAGGACAGACCTGTTGTGTCTTGAGGTAGTAAGGCAAAGGTGGTCTCTTGGAGCAGCTACTGAGTATTTATCTCTATTTTTTATGTGCTCATTATTTCAGGAGACTTAGTACCAGGAAAAAGCCACTAATCAGAGACCAACATCTTCATAGCCTACTGTATCAGGGTGGTGAGGAAGAAGATTGATTGGGACTTTATCTTGAAAAATTAAGTAACAGTTATAAAAATAGATATTTTTATCTTATTTGACCAAAATATGGACTATAATAACAACTAAGAACTAAATTCCTAAAATAAACAGTGAACAAATTACTATTTATTTTTGGCATAACTTTCTTGACAAAATTTTAGGATGATAAAACAGTATATCCTACACTTCATGATTGGTTGTTGGAGTACATGGAAAATCATGTTTATAAAAACATTTAAGGATATCATCGGTTTTTTTAAAGTCCTGTTTTAATTCATGAATATTTCAGTTACTTTCTTTTAAAGTTTTTTTTTTTTCTTTTAAAGTTTTTATGTTGTCACTATCCTTGTTGAGTTTTTTCTTCTTCAAGTTAGCCAGATCTTCATTTCTCAGTGTCTTTGCATGGATAGGTTTGCTTTATATCCATATTGTAATTGTAGGATGTTTACTACGTCAGACTGGATGACTGACATTAGACATTGGTATGATAGGTTGGATTAAGTACTAGTATTAAGCTGTGATGGAAGTTTGAGGAAGGGTTACATTTAAAAAATTGAGGTATAATTGACCTATAACATTATATTAGTTTCAGGTGTACAACATAATGATTCAGTATTTGTATACATTGCAAAATGATCACCACAATAAATCAGTTAAATAGTTAACATCAGTCACCTTATATAATTGCAAAAAATTTTTTTCTTGTGATGAGAACTTTTAAGATCTATCTTCTAAGCAATTTTCAAATATGCAATACAATATTATTAATTATAGCTACCATGCTATACATTATACCCCCATGACTTATTTATTTTATAACTAAAAGTTTGTACCTTTTGACCCCTTTCACCCATTTCTCCCAACCCCCAACCCCCACCTCTGGCAACTACTAATTTGCTCTCTGTATGTATGAGCTTGGTTTTTTGTTTTCATTTTTTTAGATTCCACATATAAGTGAGACCCTACAGTATTTGTCTTTCTCTCTCTGACTTATTTCATTTAGCATAACGCCCTCAAGGTCCATTCATGTTGTTGCAAGTGGCAAGATTTCATTTTTTTTATGGCTGAATAATATTACAGTATATAGATATACCACACTTGCTTTCATCCATTGATGGATACTTAAGTTGTTTCCATGTCTTGGCTATTGTAAATAATGCTGCAGTGAACATGTGGTGCATATATCTCTTCAAGTTAGTGTTTTTGTTTTCTTTAGATAAATACTCAGAAGTGGAATTGCTAGATCATATCTATTTTTAATTTTTTGAGGAACCTCCATACTATTCTCCGTAGTGTCTGTACCAATTTACATTCCGACCAACAGTGCACAAGGGTTCCCTTTTCTCCACATCCTTACCAATGCTTGTTATTTCTTGACTTTTTGATAATAGCCATTCTAAATGGTGTAAGGTGATATCTCACTGTGGATTTGGATTGCATTTCCCTGAGGATTAGTGATGTTAAACATCTCTTCATGTATCTGTGGGCCATCTGTGTTTTCTTTGGAACAATATCTATTCAGATCATCCACCCATTTTTATTTTTAATTAATTAATCTTCGTTGCTGCACGTGGGCTTTCTCTAGTTGCGGCGAGGGTGCTACTCTTCGTTGCGGTGTGCGGGCTTATTCAGATCATCCACCCATTTTTATTTTTAATTAATTAATCTTCGTTGCTGCACGTGGGCTTTCTCTAGTTGCGGCGAGGGTGCTACTCTTCGTTGCAGTGTGCGGGCTTCTCATTGCGGTGGCTTCTCTTTTCTGTGGAGCACGGGCTCTAGGAGTGTGGGCTTCAGTAGTTGTGGCTCACAGGCTCTAGAGCACAGGCTTAGTAGTTGTGGCACACAGACTTAGTTGCTCTGCAGCGTGTGGGATCTTCCCGCACCAGGGCTCGAACCCTTGTCCCCTGCATTGGCAGGCGGATTCTTAACCACTGCACCACCAGGGAAGTCCCATCTGCCCATTTCAAATTGGATTTTTTTTTTTTTTTGCTATTAAATTGGATGAGTTCTTCATATGTTTTGGATATTAACCCCTTATCAGATATATGATTTGCAGATATTTTCTTCCATTCAATAGGTTGCCTTTTCATTTTGTTGATGGTTTCCTTTGCTGGGCAGAAGCTTTTTAGTCTGATGTATTCCCTCTTTATTTTTGCTTTTGTTGCTTTTGCTTTTGGTGTCAGATTCAAAGAGTCATCACCAAGGCCTAGGTCAAGGAGCTTACTGCCTGTGTTTTCTTCTAAGAGTTTTATGGTTTCAGGTCTTATGTTCAATTTTTTAATCCATTTTGAGTTAATTTTTGTGTGTGGTGTAAGATAGTGATCAAGTTTCATTCTTTTGCATATGGCTGTCCAGTTTTCACACCACCATTTATTGAAGAGACTGTCCTTTCCCCATTGTATATTCTTGGCTCCTTTGTCATAAATTAATTGACCATATATATGGATTCATTTCTGGGTTCTCTGTTCTGTTCTGTTGATCTATGCATCTGTTTTTATGCCAGTACCATGCTGTTTTTGTTACTATAGCTTTCTAACATAGTTTGAAATCAGGGAGCATGATGCCTCCAGGCCTGTTCTTTCTCAGTATTCCTTTGGCTATTCAGGATCTTCTGTGGTTCCATATAAATTTTAGGATTGTTTGTTCTATTTTTGTGGAAAATAACACTGGAATTTTGATAGGGATTGCATTGAAATTATAATTGCTTTGGGTAGTATGGACATTTTAACAATATTAATTCTTCTAATCCATGAGCATGGACTATCCTTTCATTTATTTGTATCTTTAATTTCTTTATCTCTTGTGGTTTTCAGTATATAGGTGTTTCACTTCCTTAGTTAAATTTATTCTCAGGCATTTTATTCTTTTTGATGCAATTGTAAATGGGATTGTTTTCTTAATTTCTCTTTCTGATAGTTGGTTGTTAGTGTATAGAAACACAACAAATTCTGTATATGATTTTGTATTCTGTCACTTTACTGAATTCTTTTTTTTAAACATCTTTATTGGAGTATAATTGCTTTACAATGGTGTGTTAGTTTCTGCTTTACAACAAAGTGAATCAGTTATACATACACATATGTTCCCATATCTCTTCCCTCTTGCATCTCCCTCCCTCCCACCCTCCCTATCCCACCCCTCTAGGTGGTTACAAACCACCTAGCTGATC
>NC_041223.1:52323051-52346040 GCF_002837175.3 Physeter macrocephalus | reverse complement strand
GCTCTAGTAGGTCTGTGTTTTATTCCCATCCTATCCCTAGTCTCTTCATGACATTTTTTTTTCTTAGATTCCATATATATGTGTTAGCATATGGTATTTGTTTTTCTCCTTCTGACTTACTTCACTTTGTATGACAGACTCCAGGTCCATCCACCTCACTACAAATTGAATTCTTTTTATTAGTTCTAATAGTTTTTTTGGTGGAGTCTTTAGAGTATTCTACATATAATATCATGTCATCTGCAAACAGTGACAGTCTTACTTCTTCCCTTCAATTTGGATGCATTTTATTTCTTCTTCTTGCCTAATTGCTCTGGCTAGGGCTTCCAATACTATGTTGAATGAAAGTGCTGAGAGTGGGCATCTTTGTGTTGTTCTTGATCTGAGAGGAAAAGCTTTTAGCTTTTTACTGTAGAGTCTGATGTTAGCTGTGGGCTTGTTACATATGGCCTTTATTATGTTGAAGTACATTACCTCTGTATCTACTTTGTTTAAAGTTTTTATCATAAATGATGTTGAATTTTGTCAAATGCTTTTTCTGCATCTATTGAGATGATTAAATGATTTTTATCCTCCATTTTGTTAATGTGGTGTGTCAGATTTATTTGCATATGTTGAACCATCCTTGTATCACTGGAATAAATCCCATTTTAATATTACATGTGATCCTTTTAATGTATTGTTGAACTTGGTTTGCTAATATTTTGTTGGGGATTTTTGCATCTATGTTCAGCAGGGATATTGGCCTGTAATTTTCTTTTCTTGTGGTATCCTTGTCTGGTTTTGGTATCAGGGTAATGCTGGACTCATAAAATGTATTTGGAAGTGTTACTGCTTCTGTTTTTTAGAAGAGTTTGGGAAATATTGGTATTAATTCTTCTTTGAATGTTTGGTAGAATTCACCAATGAAGCTGTCTGGTCCTGGACTTTTGTTTGTTGGGAGGTTTTTGATTATTTATTCAATTTCACTGCTAAATTTTCTATTTTTTCACGATTCAGTCTTGGTATGTTGAATGCTTCTAGGAATTTATCCATTTCTTCCAAGTTGTCAAATTTGTGGGTATATAATTGCTCATGAGTCTCTCTTTTTTAATTTAATTTTTTAATTGAAATATAGTTGATTAATGATATTGTGCCAATCTCTGCTGTACAGCACAGTGACTCAGTTATACACATACAGACATTCTTTTTTTTAATATTCTTTTCCACTGTGGTTTATCACAGGATATTGAATATAGTTCCCTGTGCTATACAGTAGGACCTTGTTGTTTATCCATCCTATATATAATAGTTTACATCTGCTATTCCCACACTCCCAGTCCTTCCAGCTCCCACCCCCTCCCCCTTGGCAACCACAAGTCTGTTCTTTATGTCTGTGAGTCTGTTTCTATTTTGTAGATACGTTCATTTGTGCCATATTTTAGATTCCACATATAAGTGATATCATATGGTATTTGTGTTTCTCTTTCTGACTTCACTTAGTATGATAATCTCTAGTTGCATCCATGTTGCTGCAAGTGGTATTATTTCATTCCTTTTTATGGCTGAGTAATAGTCCACTGTATATATGTACCACATCTTTATCCATTCATCTGTCGATGGACATTTAGGTTGTTTCTATGTTTTGGCTATTGTGAATAGTGCTGCTATGAACACATAATAGTCTCTTTTATCCTTTGTATTTCTGTGGTATCAATTGTAACATCTCCTCTTTAATTTCTGACTTTATTTATTTGAGTCCTCTCTCTTTTTCTCTTGGTGAATCTAGCTAAAGGTCTGTCAATTTTATGTTTTCAAAGAACCAACTCTTAGTTTTATTGATCTTTTCTATTGTCTTTGTAGTCTCTATTTTATTATTTCCACTCTGATCTTTGTTATTTCTGGAAGGGCTACATTTTTAAGTGGTCAGTTTATTTGTAACTATTTTCTTGTTATGATGATTTTGCATTTCTTTGCAACCTTATAACTATGGAAATTCAGATATAGAACACTTTGCATGAAGAGGGCTCTTAAAATCATTGTACTTTCAGATGTAGCCTAAAATTCTTAATTAGTTATAATGATATTATGAGCCAGGCTAAATAGTTGCCACAAACCATTCAGTAAAGAAGAAAGCACATCCAGCTCAAGGTAAAGCAGGCATCTAGTGTGTCTGGGACAGTCCCAGCATTGGATTGCCCTTCTAGATTTCTGGGAGGCTCTTGAAGTCTGAGACTCACCCAACCACCCATCCTGACACTATCATGAAAAACATCTTCAGCAATGAGTGGATGGGTTGATAGCCTATAACCATTATTTTTGAACCATGGCCCTTTCCAAGAAAAAATAATATATTTATAGACATATATATTAGGTAGAAACTTATCTATTAGTATCTTAATAGGTTAAAGGAGGTTTAAACTCTAAACCCTTGACGTATGCCATAAGTAAAACTAAAAAGGCCTGGGCTATTACCCTCTTCTCACACCTATACCCCTCCCAGCACCAAGCACAGTTCCTCAGATCTGGAATCCTGCAGGTTAACATCTAATCATTTGTTATCTGTGGGATTCTTATTCTCTACAAATCAACAATTCAACACTGTCATGCTCAGAGAAGCAGTCTCAATTAGGAGACCCTATAGCACCTGCATAGTAATAATAGCAAATATTACCATGTATCAGGCATCGTTCTAAGTACTTTATATGTCTTAATTCATTTTATACTTACAATAGGTAGGGACTATTATTGTCCCCATTTATAGGTGGAGAAATTGAGGCACCAAGATGTTAAGTTACTTTCCCAAGATCACAAAGCTAGTAAGTGGCAGAGCCAGGACTTGAACTCCTTGGTAGTCTAGGAGTCAGATTCTGTGCTCTTAATCACTACAGTATATCTGAAAATGTTCTGGAAAAGTTCTGCATCAAACCTTTAATATAATTCTGGTTCTACCATGAAGTACAATCAGATACTTTGTGAATTCCCACATCTAAGCTAAGCTTTGAGCCCTTTATAAAGCGTGAAGCTGGCTGGGGAACAAGATATTCTCCAGTCTGAGAGACCCGCCTCTCTGCTAGAACCTTAATGCAGAACTGTCCAACTCATATGCCTTGGCATGCCCACTGGGAATGGACCCAGCTACTCACCCCTCCATCCTCCTGAAGGCATTGTAGGGCCTGTGCCTCCAGGACAGGGACCTCAAGCCTTAGGCAGCCTCATTCCTTTACTCCTTAGTGAAAATATTATCATTTTTTTTCTCCTGGCCATGACATTAAAAAGGTTGGGAAGCCCTGCTTTAGAGAACTATGGGAGGGTAAAAGAGAATATGTTTGGGTGGTCTTTGTTCCCTGTCATTACCTCCATATCAGAGGTGTGGTAAAGGAAAGTGAGGCAGATTCATTTCTCCGGACATGACATGAGCTTTAGGGATTCCTTTCCTGTCCTTGACATAGTTACTTGGCTCAGTCAGAGGGTAATGGAGAAGTCAGAAATGTCATCACTTAAGTCAGTGGTTTTTGAAGTGCGGTTCTTAGGCATCTAGGGGTCCTGAAACCCTTTCAGAGGTCCTGGAGGTCAAAACTCTCTGTAATAATACTAGGATACTGTTTGCCTTTTCCACTGTGGTGACATTTGCAGTAATGGTGCAAAAACAATGGTGGATAAAACTGCTGGTGCTTTAGCATGAATCAAGGCAATGGCACCAAACCATGTTATATTCTTCATTGCCCGTGAAGAATACTTACAGTTCCACTTTAAAATGTCCTTGAAGAAGCAGTAATTAAAAATGATTAATATTGTTAAATCTCAACCCTTGAGAACATGTCTTTTTATTTTTTATTTTTAAAAAATATTTATTTATTTTTTGGCTGCGTTGGGTTTTCGTTGCTGCGCGCGGGCTTTCTCTAGTTGCGACGAGCAGGGGGCTATGCTTCGTTGTGGTGCGCTGGCTTCTCATTGCAGTGGGCTCTCTTGTTGCGGAGCACAGGCTCTAGGCACGCGGGCTTCAGTAGTTGTGGCTAGCGGGCTCTAGAGCATAGGCTCAGTAGTTGCGGCGCAAGGGCTTAGTTGCTCTGCAGCATGTGGGATCTTCCCAGACCAGGGCTCGAACCCTTGTCTCCTGCATTGGCAGTCGGATTCTTAATCACTGTGCCACCAGGGAAGCCCTGAGAACATGTCTTTTTAATACTCACTGTCATGAAGGAAGTACACATAAAGCTCTTCTGCTATGTACCAAATACAATGGTTGTCTTTAGGAAAAGCACTTGTGCAATTGTTTGAGTTGCTAGCTAAACTAGTCACTTTTTTCTTGGAACACCATTTTCACTTGGAAGAATAAGTGACAGATAGACTACAGTTATTCAGGTTTGGCAGACATTTTCTCACAGTGTTTGACAAACATTTTCTTGAAAATGAACAAAGTATCGATAAAGCTGTCACTTCAAGAAAACAACTACAAGTATTTGTTGCCAATGATAAAATTTGAGCAAACAAGTAAAAAATAGAATTTTGGAAAACTTGTTGCTGCCACCATGAACTTGGCACCTCTTCCCAATTCTTAAGTATTTTTTTCCGATGAGATTGATGGTGATATTAACAAATGCTAAGTTTTGGTATTGTATAATTAAATGTGTCAACATTTAGAAGATATTCATTACTCTTTGAATGACTATTTTCCAATAACCAATGCATACTCTTACAAAATCATGCATGACGAAGGTCCATTTAAAATGCAAGAAAGACTAATGGATTTTAATATAACAATTTTAAAAATACACTAATATTGTTTCAGACTCTACATTGCAACTATCATTTAAAAAATTACTTCTTGTCAAGTTTTTAAAAAATTTTAAATAGACAATATTTTAGAAGTTTTAAGCTTACAGAAAGATTGGGAAGGTAGTCCAGAGAGTTTCCATATACTCCCAAATCCAACTTCCCCTATTATTAACATCTTACATTAGTATGGTATATTCGCTACAATTAATGAACCAATATTGATGTGATTAACTAAAGTCCATATATTATTCACACTTTCTTAGTTTTTACCCAGTATCCTTTTTCTGTTCCAAGATCCCATCCAGGATACCACATTACCTTTAGTTATCATGCCTCCTTAGATTCCTCTCGGTCATGACAGTTTCTCAGACTTGCCTTGTTTTTGATGGCCCTGACAGTTTTGAGGAATACTGGTCATTTATTTTGTAGATTGTCCCTCAAATAGGATTTGTCTGATGTTTTTCTCATGATTTGACTGGAATTGTGGGCTTTGGGAGGAAGACCACAGAGGTCAAGTACTATTTTCATCAGATCATATCAAGGGTACATATTATCAACATGACTTATCACTGTTGATGTTAACCTTGATCACACTTGTCTGAGGTAGTGTTTGTCTCCACTATAAAGTTACTCTTTTCCCCCTCTTTCCATAGTGAGCTCTTTGGAAGGAAGTTCTTGTTGAGTTTTCATGTAGCAGCAAAGAAGAAAATCCACAATTATCTAACAAGGCTGTTAAAATACTTTTCCCTTTTCCAACTACATATTTGTGTGAGGCTAGATTTTCTTATATGATTCAACCAAAGCAACATATCACAATAGTTTGACTGTAGAAGCAGGTGTGAGAATTCCACTATCTTCTATTATGCCAGACATTAAAGAGATTTGCCAAAAGTATAAAACAATGCTACTCTTCTTACTATTTTCATTTTAGAAATATAATTATTTTCATAAAAATGTTATTTCTGTTAATTTTATGGGTTGAATATAATGGTTTTATCATTGTTATTTTAAATAAATTAATAAATATTTTAAAATTTTCTCAGTTTTTATTTCTAATACAGTTAACTGTTGCGAGATATAACCCACATAAGCAAAAGCTCATGCATTCCTCAGTAATTTTTAAGAGTGCTAGGGGGTCCTGAAAGCAAAAAGTTTGAGAACTACTTTCTTTAGAGTTAAATTTCTGTGGACCTAAAATGAAAGTACCCTATTCAAAGAAAGCAGGCCAAAACTAAATTCTAAAGGCTTAATGAGTAAACAGACTATACCTAAATTTTTCTTATTGAGAAATGTAATTTTTACACCTGCAGAAAATTGTTTCCTCAACTGGTAACTGTGCTCACAAGTAACTGTTTGCAAGACTAGTTTGTTATTTGTGCTTAAAAATAATGACAGGTGGCCAGGTGTGTTTGTAAAAAGTCTGAGCAGAAAAATATATCAGTTGATGCATATACATGGGTGTATACATTGTTCATTATCAACTTTTTGTTCATTAGCTTTATTCTTTGGTTCTTAGTATTCAAGGAATGGAGATCCATCAGATATATGTTTTGGCTTTCAACTGTCTATTAGTCTTTATTATATCATATTAATTTGTATATTGTTAGACTTATAGAACTGTATCGAATAGAATCCTTGGGGGAGTTGCTAAAAGACGTTTCCCTTCTCTTTCTCTGTTCTGTCTCTATTTCATTTCATGTATTGCAAATGAAACCACTGATTGGGAACTACTTCTGGTTTGTGTACTTGGTACACTCTCAGTAAATACTAAAGGATGAATAGCTTTTATCTCTACTATCTGGCTAAGAGTCAAGGCTGATGGTGTTTGGATGCCAGTGGTGGTGATTAGCATCAGGGAGTAAGGGCATTAATCACCAGAGCTGAGGCAGCCCAGGAATCTCCTTGGCCCTTTACCTTCCCAGCAGCAAAACCATTCTGGTAGCATTGCTGATCCGTATGTGTCCTTTTCCCAAATATTCTGACCTCTGGTAATACCATGTGCAAATAAGGCAGTCTGCTAGCCTGGCTAAAGCATAGGGAACAGGTAGGGCAGAAGTGAGATAGCAGAGAGCTTAGTAGAGAATGGGTCAGATTCTTGTAGGGTAGAATGTGAATCCAATGTCAAAAATGAGTCCTAAGTCTTTCTGTCCTTTGTCTTTCCCTGCCCTCATTCCTAGTCAGCCCTTAAGCTAAAGAGTCGTAGTCTTGGTGTAGAAAGGCACCTTGAAAGCCATCTTATCTAACCATTCAACTAATCCTGAATCCTCCCTACAAACCCAAGCTTGCCTTGCTGTGCCAGTTTGAGGGGTACAGTTAAATGTGTGAGAAGGAATATAGGACATACGCAGTAAGATGTCAAATTTCAACATACATCTTGGAGCCAGCTGTTTCATATCGGCCCTCTGAATTATAAAGAAGGTTTTTGGAATAAAACATCATAATTGACCTATACCATAATTTGATTTAAAAAGTTAAGGTGTATACAAGTAACTTTTAACCTGAATTTACATAATTATCCGGAAATTCTGTAAATGAAAGAAACAGAATTCTCTATAATGTTAGAAGTTAGACTGAAGGATCAGTTTTTACTAATTGTTGATGATGATTTGTCTCTTCCAGGGAAATAACTATATATTGGGTTAAAATTGTTATGTTTTTTGTGTTTTATTATTTTAAAGGAAAAAGGACTTTAAGAGAAATGCCCATTAAAAAGGGGCTAGATTAGGACTTCCCTGGTGGCTCAGTGGTTAAGGATCCGCCTGCCAATGCAGGGGACACAGGGTCGAGCCCTGGTGTGCTCTAGATCCTGCGAGGCACAACTACTGAGCCCACGTGCTGCAACTACTGAAGCCTGCGTGCCTAGAAGCCCGTGCTCTGCAACAAGAGAAGCCACTGCAACGAGAAGCCCGCTCACCGCAACGAAGAGTAGCCCGCCGCAACTAGAGAAAGCCCGCGCACAGCAATGAAGACCCAATGCAACCAATAAATAAATAAATAGATAAATAAATTTTATATTAAAAATGGGGGGCTAGATTAGAAGTTAGAAAACTGTGGCCACTTAAAATAATTGTGGTCATTATTCCCATGATAAAAAGGGAGGTAAGAAGAATCCGAAGGAATGGAGAAAAACTGGGTGGAGAGAGTGCCTTCCAAGTTTCTTCACATAGGACGTTTTCTGTTGCAGGACTCATTGTGAGTCGGAGTAGTCTTGCTCAGCTTCTGTTCCCAAACTGGGGTAAGAACAGCTCCTTAGCTGATGCAGTGAATATGGCAACAAAAATTTTAAGCTCTGCAGGCCATGGACTTCTCAGACTCAGCTGCCTGAAGCTTCTCTAAGGGAGAAAATTTGCTTTCATTTTCTTGAATATATTTATGTTGTGCTGCTAACTGAAACGATTTAAAAATGTATTCGTCATACAGAGTGAAGTAAGTCAGAAAGAGAAAAACAACTATCATGTAATATTGCTTATATGTGGAATCTAGAAAAATGGTACAGATGAACTTATTTGCAGAGCAGAAATAGAGACACAGAAGCAGAAGTAGAGAACAAATTTATGGATACCAAGGCAGGGAAGGGGGGTGGGTGGGATCAGTTGGGAGACTGGGATTGACATATGTACACTACTATGTATAAAACAGATAACTAATGAGAACCTTCGGTATAGCACAGGGAACTCTACCCAATGCTCTGTGGTGACCTAAATGGGAAGGAAATCTAAAAAAGAGGGGATATATGTATACATATAGCTGATTCACTTTGCTGTACAGCAGGAACTAACACAACATTGTAAAGCAACTATACTTCAATAATTAAAAAAAAAAAAATGTATCCAGTCCCTGTAGTGGGGAGAAGTTGTCTCAGAATTCCCAGGGGACCTCAAGGGAAGAGTCAGTGTGCTAAGAACTGTATGCCTTCAACATGTCCTCTTTCTTAGGATTAAAATTATTTTGAGAATCAGAGCTAGTAGTAGAAGCAACTCCTCATATTCCTCTCAAGACCTCTTCTACTCTAGGAAGGCATGACAAACTAATATTTAATATTTGCTTTGGTCTTTGGGAGGAATGTGTCTGTCTACTCACACAATGATTAAGAAGTGTGAATTAAAACTTTAAAAATTAAAGTGGTCATTGGACTGCCCTGGTGGTGCAGTGGTTAAGAATCCACCTGCCAATGCAAGGGACACAGATTCGAGCCCTGGTCTGGGAAGATCCCACATGCTGTGGAGCAACTAAGCCCATGTGCCACAACTCCTGAGCCTGCACTCTAGAGCCTGCGAGCCACAACTACTGAGCCCACGTGCCACAACTACTGAAGCCCGTGCGCCTAGAGCCCGTGCTCTGCAACAAGAGAAGCCACCACAATGAGAAGATGGCGCACGGCAATGAAGAGTAGCCCCCGCTCACGACAACTAGAGAAAGCCCAAGGGTGGCAACGAAGACCCAACACAGACAAAAAAAAAAAAAAAAAAAAATTAAAGTGGTCATTAACTTTGTAAAATGAGAGTTTTAAAAAAGAATTTAAAGTACGTGATCTCACTTGGCTTTTAATAATACATGTATCACAGCCCTAAATAATTATTGGGAATAGTTCTCTAAACAGAAGACCTATACAATGAGATGATGGGTAAAAGGTTGAGAAAATCTAGGCCAATCAATTAACATGACTATAAAACACTTTAAAAGTACTTGCTTGATTTTTAAAAGAGCTTTAACACTGATGGCTTTTCTAATGCTAACCTCCAACTGGCTTGATTTTTTAAAATAGAAAAATGTTTTAATCAATTAATTCTTTGATTTGTAATTTTTAAGTTTTTCTGTTTCTCATCATAAAGTACATGATTTGATATACTCCATAGTACATTCCCCTAGATTAGATCAGTTAACTCAGAATTAGTAATTACTACATTGCTAGTTAGAATATTCAATAAGGTACATCTCACTAGACATATTATTACTTTGAGATGTATTTTATAGAAAAAAGTTTGAGAATTATTAGAATATACTGTTTTGTTTCTTAAAATAACTTGTGAAGATAGTGTGGAGCCAGGCAAAAGATTTTGAGAAAAAAACTAGAAGTGAGGTATAGTATTAAGAAATCATAAGATTTCCACGTGTTTTAGGGTTGTGGACTAGAAAAAAAAGCACAACGTGAGAACTGTGAGTTCAGTTTTATTTGGGGACTTACTGAGGACTGTAGCCCAGGAGACAACCTTTCAGATAGCTCTGAGGAACTGTTCCAAAGAGGTAAGGGGTAGATCTGTATATATATGATTTTGGCAAAGAGGATACGTGCAATCAAGCATACATCAAGGTTGCTGCTAGTCATGAGGAGCAGATGTCTCCATTAATGATTTTAGTGCTTTTCTAAGTATGAGAAGATGCAAGAAATTGAGTAAAATCTATCTGAAAATATCTATGTGCAGGCCTGTTCTGCCAGTTTTCCCAGAGCATAGAGTGCCTCCTTCTTGATCTCCACCCTGAACTCCTTTCAGAGTGTGTTAAAGGTCAGTTACTACCGTGGCTAGTGACTTCATTCTTGTAGAACCAGATGGTGAGCAACATTATTTGTTGTCAAGGGTCAAGTATTACTTAACTCTTTTATCTTTTTTTTTTTTTTTTTTTTTCCGATACGCGGGCCTCTCACTGTTTTGGCCAGCAGATGTCTCCATTAATGATTTTAGTGCTTTTCTAAGTATGAGAAGATGCAAGAAATTGAGTAAAATCTATCTGAAAATATCTATGTGCAGGCCTGTTCTGCCAGTTTTCCCAGAGCATAGAGTGCCTCCTTCTTGATCTCCACCCTGAACTCCTTTCAGAGTGTGTTAAAGGTCAGTTACTACCGTGGCTAGTGACTTCATTCTTGTAGAACCAGATGGTGAGCAACATTATTTGTTGTCAAGGGTCAAGTATTACTTAACTCTTTTATCTTTTTTTTTTTTTTTTTTTTTCCGATACGCGGGCCTCTCACTGTTGTGGCCTCTCCCGTTGCGGAGCACAGGCTCCAGACGCGCAGGCTCAGCGGCCATGGCTCACGGGCCCAGCCGCTTTGCGGCATGTGGGATCTTCCCGGACCGGGGCACGAACCCGTGTCCCCTGCATCGGCAGGCGGACTCTCAACCACTGCGCCACCAGGGAAGCCCTCTTTTATCTTTAATTGTTAATCAAGAAATATATGTTATGTAAGATTTCCCTCCCAGGACTGCTACAATGATTCAGTGGTCAGCAACTATTTAAGTGCTTCCATATCTGTATGCCACTATGTTATGAAGAATGTAAAAGGAGTGGAAGAAGTTTTTTCAAAGAGTTTACAATTTAGTAAACGAAATAACATGAACCAAATATCAAACAATGCAGTAGAGTGGAAAGAGGCCCAATTGAATCAAGAAATATGAATCCGAATCGTTACTCAGATACTATGTAGCTGATTGGCCTTAGGCAGGTCACTTAACCTCTCTGGGTCCAAGTACCTCATGTGTAAAATGCGTGATGTGATCAGCTAATTTCTGTCACTCCTTTCAGCTGTAACGGTATTTTAAAGAGCCGTGCTCACTAGTTAAATACATTATTATGAGTGCATCAGGAGTTAAAGGTAAGGATAATAAGGATTGGGAAGGCTCTGAGGAGACATGAGATTTAAGGAGGAAAATGATCTTGACCTTGAAAGGTGAGTAGAATTTAGACAAGCAGAGTGAAGGTATTTCAGCCCATGATCTGAAGCCAAGCACCAAATGTTTCAGGAGGAAGAGAAGAAACTTGCCTAATAAGAGCAGAGTGTATGTTGGAGAGAAAAGGGAAGTAAGAATGAAAATCCTAGACAGATTCGCCATAAAATCAGGCAGCGAAGTATAGACTTCTTACCCTGATCCACAGAGAGTCATCTACAGAGGTTTTGAGAAGGAACATGGTACATAAAGTAATGTTTTAGGAAAATTAATGGGGCAGTAAACTCTAGGAAAGGTTGTAACTTTCACTAGCATGTTCTAGTGGGTCAGCAAATAGTATCTCCTCTTGGGAATGTCATCCTTTCAGGAAGGAAACTTGCTAAATAAATAAACCAACTTGCTAGATATTTGTTTAAGTAACCTTTAAAGCAGGATAACAGGGACTTCCCTGGTGGTGCAGTGGTTAAGACTCCATGCTTCCACTGCAGGGGGTGTGGATTTGATCCCTGGTCCGGGAAGTAAGATGCCACATGCCCCGTGGTCAAGAAAGGAAGGGAGGGATGGAGGGAAAGAAAGAAAGAGAGGGAGGAAGGGAGGGAGAAAGGGAAGGAAGGAGGGAGGGAAGCAGGGTAACAGAGAGAGCCCTACCCATTTAATATTTTATGTCCCTTTTCCCCAGTCATTCAGTAGATGTTTACTGAATACAGTAGTCCCTCTTTATCTGTGGTGGATACCTGAAACCATGGATACTATTAAGCCTATATATACTGTTGTTTTTCCTATACATACATAACTATGATAAAGTTTAACTTATAAATTAAGCATAGTAAGAAATTAACAATAATAAAATAGCTTAATTATAACAATATACTATAATAAAAGTTATGTGAATGTGGTCTCTCTCTCAAAGTACCTTATTGTACAAATTTAATTCCTTTTCCATCTTAACTAGGCACTTATCATGCACTGTGGCTGTAACTTTTGCAGTTTGAGGTGCAACAGCAAAGTTAGCACGAATTTCTTTTTCCTTCACAATATTCCGGATAGAAGATTCATTCTTACTGTATATCTTAGCAACCTCAGCATACGATTTTTTTCTTTCCTTATTAAGTCGAGAACTTTTACCTTTTCACTTAAAGGAAGCACTTTACGGTTTCTCTTTGGCATATCTGAATTGCCAGCCTTACTCCTTTTGCACTTTGGGGCCATTATTAAGTAAAATAGGGGTTACTTCAACATAAGCACTGGGATACCAAGACAGTTGATCTGATACCTGAGATGGCTACTAAGTGACTAATGGTGGGATACCCTGGACAAAGGGGAGATTCACATTCTGAATGGGACCGTGCAAGATTTCATCACACTGCTCATGTGTACAATTTAGAATTTTACAAATTGTTTATTTCTGGAATTTTCCGTTTAAAATTTTCTGACCAGGGTTCACCACAGGTAACTGAAACCATGGAAAGTGAGACCTACTGTACTTAATGGAAAGCTGGCATAGTTCTAGGTGCTATAGGGGGTAACAAGATGAATTAAGAGTCAGTCACCATAATTAATCTTAATTTAGAGGAGAAAACGTGACTAGTATATAGATCACCAGAATGTGAGGCAGATTATAATTAGTACCACAGGATCTGTATGACCAGAATGCTGTGGGTAGTAAAGAGGAAGTGAGCCTTGAAGGCTGGATGGTTGGAGACTCGGCTGGTGCAGGGGAGGAGGAAGAGCACATGAGGGGTGGTTGTTTGGTTGTTCCTAAGGGTAAGGGATCATGAGGGCAACTTTTGTGACCTCTTCCTCCTTTGAGGTTTTATGTTTCTATGAAAAACACAGAGGTAGGAAATTACAGAGTATGGTTAGAGACTTGAAGACTCTGGAGGATCCTACTTCCATTAATGACAGAGTAACTCCTATTTGACCAACCCACCTATAGATCACAATTGTAACTCTGGACAAATCTAAAAAATAATTATCTGGAAGGCATTATTGAGCAACCAAAAGCAGGGAGAAAGTGGAAAACTATCCGCACATGGAAGAAGAGATTGATACCGATGAATTCTTATTTTTGTAGTTTTTTGCCTGAGAGCAGATCACAGTTGGCTTCTTATGGGATATTTAAAAATAGATGGAAACCTGCAGTATTCCTGACTTGAGGAATCAGAGGAGAGTGACCAGAGCAACTAGAGAATAAGAGGAGAAATTGTGGAAAGGAGAGAAACACGGAGAAAGAGCCCAACATTCTTCATATAAACTCTGCCTAAATCTTGGGCTGAACTATATATGTGCAACTAAGGTTAAAAAAAAATTAAACAGAGATTTCAGTCACTGCCCATCACAGAGGAGACAGAGTTTGGAGTTTGAGACTAGCCAGGTTAATTACCTGCTAAAATAGCAACAACAACAAAATCAATATACTTTGTGGAATATAAAAGAATCCCAAGTCTCTGCAACATATCATTCACGATATCCAGAATACAATCCGAAATTCCTAGATGTGGGCAGACACAGGAAAATCTGACCCATTTTAAAAGAGGAAAAGGTAATTAACAGAAAATGACCCTGAAATGACACAGATGTTGGAATTAGAGACAAAGATTTTAAAGTAGCTTTTATATCTATACTCAGGGATATGAAGGAAATATATACTGGAATTGAATGAACAAATAGGATATCTTAGCAGAGGAATTGAAACTATAAAAAAGAACCAAATGGAAATTCTAACACTAAAAATTAAAAATTCTAGACTTAAAATTTTTTAAGTTCACTATGTGTACTTAACACTAGATTGCAGATGATTGGAGAGTTGGTGCACTTAAAGATAGATAATAGAA
Source organism: Physeter macrocephalus (assembly GCF_002837175.3). NCBI lineage: Eukaryota > Metazoa > Chordata > Mammalia > Artiodactyla > Physeteridae > Physeter > Physeter macrocephalus. The sequence goes on along the minus strand of NC_041223.1, from coordinate 52,331,789 downwards.
ATTATGCCATCTGAAAAACAGAAAACAATTTTAAAAAATTAACAGTCTCATGACTTAAGAAACTTTATCAAAAGGTTTAACTCATGTGTCATGGAGTCCCAGAAGGAAAAGGAAGAAAGAGTGGGACAGAAAAAAATTTTTTGAAGAAAATGGCTGAAATTTAGTAAAAGATGTAATTTTACAGATTCTAGAAGCTCAAAAAACTTCTAGCAGATACAAAGAAAATCACTCCTAGGCACATCATGGTCAAACTGTTGAAAACCAAAGATAAAAATAATTTCAAAGCAGCTAGAGGAACAACAATATCGTTAAGGACTGACTTCTCATTGGAAGCGACAGAGACCTGAAAACTGTTCAACAACATCTTTAAAGTGCTGAAAGGAAAAAATGGACAATCCAGAATTCTCTATGTAGAGAACTTAAGAGTCATGGCGGGAACTTCGATTATGTGCGGGAGAGTGGTGTGTACTCAGGCAGGATAGAAGGGTTGAAGTCAGTGTAAAGGGGTTTGCGTATCAGGTAGTAGAGTTTGGATTAGAACCTTCATCAGCATAAAACAAACTAGTCACTATTTTTTAACAGATCTGTATTGGATAATCTGGCAAGATTGGCACTGCTGCTACCATATGTGGAGCCTTGTGTGCATTAGATAAAGCCACACCTGAAGATGAGCATGGACCTAAGTGAGCAAGTCATGCCTTTATGTGGAAAAAAGTGTGCCCCTTCCTCTAGGTAGATGCTGCCCCTCATCAGGGTGCATGGCTTAGCAAACAGCATGGACTGGATTTCAGTTCCTAATTGCCCCCTCAACCAGGGACATAAGCCAAATTTACATGATTGGAAAGAACAGATGGATGTGAGAGAAATCTATGGGACTGGATGTAGAGGGGTCTCAGGTTCAAGGCAAGTCACTGAGAGCTCTGACGTTTTCAGTTTGGATGACCAGAGGAACAGCAGAACCCTTAACAGAAATACCAGAGGTAAGAGAAGAGCTCTTACAAACAATTGGAAGTCTAGTACGGAAGATATAGACCTGGAAGATATTTATAGAGATGTGTTAGTTTGGAGCCTAAAGAGGTCAATGAAGTCACTTGAACTGACATAGAAAAAGGAAGAGATGATGGGTAGGGGTGGGGTTGGAAAATGTGTTATCATGAGAGTCAGTAGAAGGAAACAGAACCAACGTACTACCGTAGATGAATCAAAGGTACAGTAGGAGCAATAAAATTTCCCACCATTTTATTGAATTTTTAAAAATGGAAGTAATTTACTAGATTGGTAACATCTTAGGATTTGGATGTTACTTTGTAGGTCTTAATAGGAGTATATAACAAGCAACCTAATCTTACTGCTTTCAGCTTTAATGTATGTAAAAAACTCTGTAAACAACAAATTATTATATTCTCAGCTTCTTTCCTGAACTTTCTGCATTTCCCTATCATGTCGTAATACAAATCCAAATTGTTAAATATTCACATCATTCTGGATTGCTGCAGCCCTTGCAATACATTTTCTGATCTCCCCCTTCAGTGCTTTACTAAAGCCAGTGATGGTTTGCTTTTCTCAGGCTTCTTCTGTCTTCACCAAATTCCATTTAATTCCATGTTTATGAAATAGATTTCTACCTTCCTACACTGGGCAAATTCCCTCTCCATTGAAAACCCACCTTCTCTAAGAATACTGCTCTCTACATTTAGTACTGTGTAACTGACAGGTGTTCAGTGCATAATTGTTAACTAACAAAATTAAGAGGCACTGCTGTTTATTATCTGAAGTTCTTACTGACATGTTATTTCCCTGATTCTGTTTTATCGCCTATCTAAAGGAAACTAAATAACAAAATAAGCTTTAAAAAAATTAGAGCAAAGGGAAAATAGAGAAAAGTTGAAAGAAAAGTTAATATACATCAATCCATATCATAAACTTCTACAAAGTTCTTAAAATTGAAAAATTAAATCAACACTTAGCCTCCCTCCAGCCAAAGAGGGGAAAGGATACTTAGTAAGTTAGAAGATAGAAGCAAGTTAGCTACTCAGAGGAAGTGAAGATTTTGCTGGGGTGGGGGGGAGTGGGGGGATGGATTGGGGAGCGGAACGTGTACCTTTCATAAAGGGACGTCTGAAAGATGCCAGTGGACAATTTTCTCAGCACAATTCCTGCTGCTAATACAAGTTTGTATTGTACAGATTCTTATATATAAGCTGGGGGCACAATGACAAAGTACAGTTCAATGAAACTAGGGCTATAGAGGTCAAAAAAATACTTTGCAACTAAGCTTTTTCTCTTTATTATTTGACTTGAGCCAGAGAAATAGTTTTAAATGTTTAGAGATTGGATAGACTCACTTTCAAGCCTTTCATGAATGTTGTATCTTTTAATAAAATTTGGGTAGCAGATAATTCAAAGTTTTCTCTTTGACAAGAAGGTGGAGTGAAGAATTCTATTGGCCTTATTAATAAGTTTCAAGGAGTTGGCCCTTTGTGTATGCAGCGGTACAGAGAGGCATACAGCCTTGCTCTGTTTCATGATTTAATATCTTTAGAGTATGTATTTAGCATTTTTCACTGAGTATTTCCACGATGTGGAAAGCAGAAGAGTATGAGGAAGGATAACTCTTGAATATCTACTTTTCCGACTCTGCTTAGGCTTTTCTAATATCCACCTCTAAGAGGATTCAGTTTCTTCCCAATGACTGCTCACAAAGAAAGCAAAACAAAAACAATAAAATCTCTTCATTTGTTAGATTTTAACACGTTCAGAAGCCATCATTCTCAAATTTAAAATAATTTCTTTGCTATTCTAAAGTTCTTTACAAAGTTACTTTTTAGTGTCCTAAATGTAACTTTTCATGCCCCTGAAATCCAGAAGGAAGAGTTAACATTGATCGACCTTTCATTTCATATGCACATGTAGAACCAGTAGCAAAGGGTATAGAACCTCATGTTGCACCATATGGGGGTAATCTTTCAAATTTCTTCCGGATAGATCTCAAAGCCAGATGAATTTATAACATTGCCTTTCCTCCCATGAGATGTAGCCAATACTGCCCTCTACTGAGGGATGCTCAGGATGGCTCAATTATGTTCACCATCAAGTGCTAATCTTCTATCAGTTACTGATTTCAATGATTTTGGTAGTATTGTTACTAATTACTTCATCATTTTCATGCACATTCTTATTAAAATCATTAAATTAAAAATAGAAAATGAAAAGGATGGAAACATGTATGAGCCTTGGCCACGTACATTTATTACCTTCTGTAGTCTATACAATCAGATATCATAATATCTGAGGCTTTAACAATAATGTTTAAATTTCCATTTGTTTTGAATGAGCTAAGAAAACCCCTTTTGCAGTGGGAAATTAGAAGGGGGTTATTATAGCATTATTTTAATAAATGATTTTGTGAAATGATTCTAGCAACCATTGGGCTATTTTTCTTCCCCCTGCCAATATTTTTTTCAATGTCTGCTGGATTGCTAATATCTAGGTTAATCATTTCAAAGAACTAGCTGTTTGTGCAGCTAAAGTAAAATTTCCTCATTGTTTATGATTTTAAAAGATTGATTATACATGGTTACTTAACAGTAGAGGACCACATTAAACTAAATACCTTCCAATCAAAAACTTAAATCAAAAACTAGGACTTCCCTGGTGGCGCAGTGGTTAAGAATCTGCCTGCCAATGCAGGGGACACGGGTTCGAGCCCTGGTCTGGGAAGATCCCACATGCCGTGGAGCAGCTAAACCTGTGTGCCACAACTGCTGAGCCTGCACTCTAGAGCCTGCGAGCCACAACTACTGAGCCCACGTGCCACAACTACTGAAACCCGCACCCCTGGAGCCGCAACGAAGAGTAGCCCCCGTTCACTGCAACTAGAGAAAGCCTGCATGCAGCAACGAAGACCCAACGCAGGCAAAGAAAAAAAAAAAATCTTTAACTAGTGAAATACTTATTCACACATACACACATTGTATATGGCATGTTTTTGAAAACTGTCCTGCTGCTTGTGTTCCTGGACGTGGAGAATATGGGTTCTCTTATTAGGCTAAATGCTCAGTATAATGCCTTGTTCAGCTCACTTGTGTTGTTCCCATTTTTCTAGAATCTGGTTAGAATTGGCTTAAAGCTTAAACAAATTTTGGGAGGAGTCATCATAAACAAAACCTAGTAATTCAAAGTATCCCCATGGCTTTTTTTTTTTTTTTTTTGGCTGCTCCGCACTGCATGAGGAACTTCCTGCCTGACCAGGGATCAAACCCATGCCCCCTGCATTGGAAGCACGGAGTCTTTACCACTAGACCGCTAGGGAAGTCCCCCTGCTCCCCCCGCCCCCATGGCTTCCTATGAAATCTAGAGCATAACCTTCTCATTATCTTAATTCAGAAACTTTAGATACCCTGAGAACTAGCAAGAGAGTCTAGCCAGGCTGAATAATCCCATGGTGAGGGTAGATTCTAGGACATGGTTAGCCAAGGTCTGTGAAGGAGGCTGTGAAGGCTCATTTCTCTCAGACTTAAAAACCAAAGAAGCAGTCCTGTTTTGTATAGACTCTAAGCTGCTTTCTGACTATCATGCATAGTTAAATTGAAAGCTTAAACTGAATAAATTACCTGGGCAGGACTTTCTAATTCCAGAAGTAATTAGGGTCTTTCTGAATAGAGGGTTCTAAGCTTCACTAACTCATTCATGATGTTAATTTTGTTGGCATAATCAAAGCCAGTTATCTCATTTCCTAAAGGGGCAACTCTTGACGCTCCTCAGATTTTAGATGTCTGTTAAACAATTGGACGTTCCAGTCAGATGCCAGCTAATTGCTTAACAAATTATGGTGTCTACTTACTCAATCCCAGGTGGTTAGTATAATCCATTCCAGTAATTCTTACCATCTCATGGAGATTCTTTTGTGGTTTTAATGTATTGCCTTAGAGTGGTATTGATGCTTACACTCAGTGGTGCTTATTAATAATAATGATGATGCGAATGATTTCCTACTTCTTCATGTTCTTCTAATGTTGTGTTTTTAATCTATCTCCATATTTTTCATTTTGGTTTTCTGTGCTGCAGGCTGTAAGTCAAATGGGTTTTCCACTCCCCAGTCGAACTAGAAGAATTCCTAGAAATAAACCTGGCACAGTGCTTTTCACATAGTAGGCACTCAGTAGATCTGATATGATGCGGTTTGTGTTTCGAGAAAGTTTTCAGTTCCAGAATCTCCAGAATTAGACATCTCCAGGATTTGGAGATCTATTAGATACGCAGAGCTAGTTGCGTCAGGGTGGGGAAAGGGTACAATTGCCTCTGGTTTGCCACGTTGATTTTTTGTTGTTGTTGTCATTGTTTCTACAAATTCTCTTAAAATAAAAATATGACGCCCCCCTCCAATAGAATACTATATTAACCATTGTTATTTGGCTGTAGAGGGGATAGAGTGTTAGGCAAAGATCTGGCAGATCTAGGTAGAAGTAGCCTCCTGCCATTGCGACTGTATAAATCAAGCAGTAAGACTTTTCCTCAGCACAAAAAGAACATCTGAAGTAGAATGTGTAAGAGTTGGTAGTATTTTCTGGAATGGCGAGATATTTCCCAGCTGGATGTTATGGTCTTCATATTAACGAGATTTCTCATATTAAGGTGCCATATGACCAACCTTGGGAAATTATGTGCACACATTTCAGTGCTCTTTTTCTAATATCTTTATTAGTTTGGTGCACATAGTTGTTTTAATGTCAGTTCTTTTTATTTTTTTTTGTTTGTTTTGAAAAGGATACATTCATCTGAATTCCATTCAAGCATTTTTTTCCTATTAAAAGGTACTTCTCTTTAAGATCTGAGATATTGTCGTTTCTGTGTAAACAAAGCAAGGTGCCACACATACTTGTTTAATTAGGAGCTATCAGGGCATCACTACAAGGAATTTATAAAGAGGAGTCTATACAGATAAAGAGTAACCCTTAGGACAGTATAATCTAGACAGTGCTTGAAATAATAATTGTCCTACTTGAGCTGAAATAATGGTGGCAGAACAAGCATTAGCCAGGCAGAGAAAAAAGAAACTCAAGCTGGCAGCTCATTCGTGTCACTGAAGTGGATCAACTGCTCATTGCAGGGCAGAAGGCAGGCTGGTGGTAATGCTCGTGCCTTTCACATTGGTGTGGCATTGAGAAAATCCTCACTCCCAGCCTCAGGGTCAAACCAAAACAGACAGCTGTGCTGTTTCTCATACAGGAGAAAGAAGACAGCAGGCAAGCTCTTTATTCCTAAAAGTTTGTTAGAGAAACTGTGCTACATATAATCCAGCTGTATGTTCTTGGTAATTAAGGAAAACAAATGCCCTTAGCAAACTCATTATAGATTTAAAGTTCTTTAAGTTTTCATCAGGTTTCCACAGAAACAAAGAGTTTGAAACAATAGTCGAGAATGCATAAACCATTGAATAAGTGGATTTTAATTGTTCCTGTTTAGAAAATTATTCAGATAACCAGCCACATCAAAGACAAACTTTTTAATTGCTCAGGTAGAAAGATGGAGACTGTCATCCTTATCTATCATAAGAAGAATCTGCATTTGGTAATGCTACTTGAATTTTGAGCTAAAATAATATACTTAAGGATGCTACTAACTGGGGTGCCATTTAGTACTCAAAAATAATCATATGCTTTAGTTATTCATAGGACACAATGCATGAATTTATAATACTAATTATGATTTCAAACAGTGTCTTATGCTATGGTTTACTTACATGGGCAGATCAACTAATGCAAAACGTAACTATAAATATTTGCAGCTGCCATAGGTATCATGTGCATGCAATTTAGTGGTATGTTAGTGTAGTCAAAAAAGTGGAAAAATGTGTCTTCTCTGTGTTTTGCAAAGTCCCTGTAGGATTTAGTACAATACCTTGTATTTATTAAACATTCAGTAAATATAATTGATTTTGAAGAAGAATTGGTGACTGTATTCATTTATTCACCAATCTTGTATTACACAAGACTCTGTTCCCTGGTCTGTGCAAGGTGCTAGGGACACTGAGGTGAATAAATAGTGCAGTTGATCCTTGAACTATACAGGATTAGGGGTGCTGGCCCTACACGCAGTTGAAGATCATGTATAATTTATAGTTGGCCCTCTGTATACTCTGTTCCTCTACGTCCGAGGTTCCACACCCTTGGATTCAACCAACCATGGATCATGTAGCACTGAAGTATTTACTACCAAAAAAATTCTGCATGTAAGTGGACCCACACAGTTCAAACCGTATTTTTTAAGAGTCATCAGAAAAATCTTAAAGTAGATCATAAAAATACCTCTAAGTCTATCACTCAGACCACTTAGAGATAGCAACTGTTAGTATTTTTTACATATTTACTTAGCCTTTGTCCTACATATATGTTTTGAATACAATTATAAATTTTCATTATCCTTTTTTCACTTAACTTTTTACCATAAGCATGTTTCCATATCATATTTTTCATAAACACCATTATTTGTTGGTAACATATTATTGCATTATATTAATGTGCCCTATTGAGCCATTCCTCTGTTATACTTTAAAGTTGCTTTTGGGTTCTCATAGTCATAAATAATCCTTGTGTATAGCCTTTGGTTGAATTTCTGATTATTTCCTATAGATTGATTTCTAGAAGCAGAATGACTGGGTCAAGTTTATGACTTCTTTTAGGGCTCTTAATACAACCCAACAACTATTTTTCTGGAACAGCTGAACTGATTTACTCGTCCAGCAGCAATGGATGTCTCATTATATGCTTTCCAGCATTGAGTAGTGTAATTTATTTTTCTTTACAGAATTGCAATATGAAAAATGATACATCATTCTTATTTTGTCTTACTTTGGTTACTACTGAGCTTGACTATATTTTTTGTTTGCTTATTATTAGCCCCTTATAATTTTTATAATTTTTGTTCCATGAATTGTCTGTTCAAATTCATTATTTTTCTATTGGAATGCTCTTACAGTTTTAATTTTATTGCAGTCAGTCCTTGTCTCCCCCAGTTCCTTTTTCATGTCAACTTGCTTTCTCTCTATGGCTTTCTGTTTTCATTCAATTGGGTCCATGTCGTCTTGTACTCTAAATAAGGATGCCACATAATTTTATGGCTTTTTTTCTTCCAGTTCTTATGTACAGTAAATCATGTTTTATTTTTGGAAATAAGTTTTATACTGCACCATAAAAATTCCAAAATTGATTACAAAAGTAAATGAACATAAAATAAATGACACTATATGTGCTTATATGTATTTATTAATTATGTAAAACCAATCTTTTTTTTTAACATCTTTATTGGAGTATAATTGCTTTACAATGTTGTGTTAGTTTCTGCTGTATAACAAAGTGATTCACCTATATGTTTACATATATCCCCATACCCCCTCTCTCTTGCGTCTCCCTCCCACCCTCCCTATCCCACCCCTCTAGGTGGTCACAAAGCACCAAGCTGATCTCCTTGTGCTATGTGGCTGCTTCCCACTAGCTATCTAATTTACATTTGGTAGTGTATATATGTCAATGCTGCTCTCTCACTTCGTCCCAGCTTACCCTTCTCCCTCCTCATGTCCTCAAGTCCATTATCTACGTCTGCATCTTTATTCCTGTCCTGCCCCTAGGTTCGTGAGAACCATTTTTTATTTTTTTTTAGATTCCATATATATGTGTTAGCATATGGTATTTGTTTTTCTCTTTCTGACTTACTTCACTCTGTATGACAGACTCTAGGTC
>NC_041223.1:52307205-52323041 GCF_002837175.3 Physeter macrocephalus | reverse complement strand
CTTCCATGTCCTGGCTATTGTAAATAGTGCTGCAATGAACATTGTGGTACATGACTCTTTTTGAATTATGGTTTTCTTAGGGTATATGCCCAGTAGTGGGATTGCTGGGTCGTATGAGTAGTTCTATTTTTAGTGTAAAACCAATCTTTTGCTATAAAAGCTAGGTCATATTTTTTCTACATGTGCTGGACTTGCTAATGACTTCTAAAACATGGGCTTTTCTTAGTAAATCTCTCTGTAGCAAGTATAGTATTTCAGCAAATCACCCCAAATTCAGTGGCTTAAAAAAAATAAGCATATATTATCACTCTCTAGTCAGCTAGGAAGTTGGGAAGTCAGTTGGGAAATTGTTTTGATCTATTTTGGGCTCACTTATGCATCAGCACTCAGCCTTGCTGATCTTGGTTGGGCTCTCTCATCTGTTTGGGGGGCTGGCTGGCTGTAGGCTGGCCTGAGATACTTTCTCAGCTTAGACAATTGGCTCTCCTCTGTCCCTTCCTCTTCTAGCAGGCCAGCCTAGGTGCTGCAACAGAGTGAGCAGAAGCAGGCAAAGCCTCTTGAGACCTAAGCTCACAACTGGAAATTTGTCACTTTTGCCTCATTCTATTGGCTGTGATAAATTACAAGTCCAGCCCAGATTATAGAGTTGTGCAGATAGACTCCATGTCTTCATGCTACAGCTGGAAAGTCACAATCCAAAGGGTGTAGACAAGGAGGCAAGAATAATCGGAGCCATAATTGTAATCAGACTACCCCACGTAGACATTCTTCATTTCTCCAAAAATATTTTAAATGAATTTTAAATTATCATAATCTTACAGAGAATTTTTTAGTTAATGCATTTGAATGCCCCAGACACCTTTAAATACTGAATGCTACTGAAAGTGAGGGGGTGAGTGGTCCTGTGGAAGCATTAGTATCAGCTTCTTGGTCATAGTGATCAAGATGTCACACATCAAAAATGATACCATTGGTGATACCTTGGCACACTGGGCTATATAATATGATTTGGCAGCATCTATATATGGTTTGGTGAAAACATTTATTATATTTCTGTATATTATATAATCATGAGAAGAAGAATAAATTTACAAAGATGTTTTAAGTATGTCAAACACTGAATTTGAACAAAACTGTCAAATAAAATCTTTTCAAATTTGTAATGAGAAAAGTTAACTATGAATATAGCTTTTTAAGAATCACATTTGGGGCTTCCCTGGTGGCGCAGTGGTTGAGAATCCGCCTGCCGATGCAGGGGACACGGGTTCGTGCCCCGGTCTGGGAGGATCCCATATGCCGCGGAGCGGCTGGGCCCATGAGCCATGGCCGCTGAGCCTGCGCGTCCGGAGCCTGTGCTCCACAACGGGAGAGGCCACAGCAGTGAGAGGCCCGCATACCGCAAAAAAAAAAAAAAAAAAAAAAAAAAAGAATCACATTTGATGTTGGAAATGGCTAAATGCAGTTCCTGATTTAAAAAATTTTAATGATAATCTGAAGAAAATTTGAAGAGAAACTTTTGATAGTTACCATCTTATGTGAATAAGAATCCTTGTTCATACAGGAAGTGTTAGGAAGCCATCCACTTCCAATAATTGTGGACTCTTTGTCAGTAATTTGCACCAACCTTGTAGTTAGGACAATGAAAGAAGTTGGATGAATTAAGTATTAGGATAGGCTAACTGTGGAAACAGACAACCCCCAAATCTCAGAGGCTTAACAAATAAACATGTGTTTCTTGCTCATATCACCGTCCATTGCAGGTTGGCCAGGAAACTGCTCCATGTGGTCCCTCATGGATCCAGGCTTCATCCCTGTTGTGCCTCCACCCTCCTTTAAGTCCTCAGAGCCCTCTCTTTTCAACCAGGAGATGAGTAAAGGAAGTGAGGAGTCTGTGTGGGCAGTATTTATGGGCCAGATCTAGAAGTGATGCATATCACCTTCTGTTGCATTCCACTGGCCTGAATTTGATCACACGGCCACACCTAAATGTAATCTAGCTGTGTGCCCAGGAAAATGAAGAAAACATAGATATTGGTGAGCACTAGCAGTCTTCTTTTAAAAAACAAGTTGAGCTGAACTGAACTTGCTTTTGGCAGCCTAGTTGGGTAGTGAGACAAAAAACAGAGACTAGGGCCAGCCAAAGGTGGGGGACCTAGTAAACTGCTCTCCACTTTGGTTGGAGCCCTAAAGGATTGCACTCTAGGAATAAGAGTGAGCCCGAAGTAAACCAGCTCTCTGTGGACTTCAGTCAAACTTTGTGTGAGCCAAGTAGCTCAGAATACTTTGAAGCCTTGAACTTGAAATTCTTTCTACAAGTGTTTTTTTTTTCAAAGAAAAACTACAGTACACAAAGTTAACTAAACATATGAGGAGACAAGACAATAAAATTAAAACACCAGATATTGGAATTATGAGTTCATATTTTAAACAACTAAGCTTACATATTCAAAGAGATTTAAAAAGAAAGATAGACTTGGAAATTTAAGTGTAGGCATCTAGAAAATATAAAAAGTGAGATATCAACTTTGAAAAAGAACCAGTAGAATTTCCAGAACTGTAAAGTGTATAACCAAAGTTAAGAACTCAATGGATGAGTTTAAGAGCAGATAAAACACAGCTAGGGAGAAACATGGTGGAGTAAAATATAGGTCAGAGGAAATTATCCAAAATGAATCATGAAGAAGTGAAAAAAAGAAAATATGAAGGAAAGGATAAAAGAAATGGAGATGATGAAGTTTAACTTAGGTTCATTTAGAGGAGCAAAAGGGGAAGAGAGAGAGAGAGAAAATGGAGCAGAGGTAATAAACACGTGCAGATGGACTGGATATTGTCTGACAATTATGAAAAAAGAAACACAACGTGCTGGTCCTCAAGCTCACGTGGAGAAAAATTGCTCAGATTAAGACACGATATCAATGGGAGCATATCAGCCTGCGCTAACAAGCTGTAAATATTGTATACTATTGATTTTTAATTTTATATAAGCAATTTTTAATTTCCAATTCATGTACAGATCTCATTGTGTATATAGCATAATTTCCTGGAGAAAACAAATTTTGCAGTGAATTTTAATTATTTTAATTGTGGTAAGCATCAAGTTTAATTGTGGTAAGCATAGAAATGTCGATCTTTATTTTAAATTATTTTTCACCACTCATTTTCTTCAAAGGGTAGCAATAAGTATATGCAAGTTATTTTTGATTATAGAAAGTTGGTCTGCAAAGACGAATCTAGATTCCAATTCATTCCTTTAAAGAAAAGATGCACAATTAACATCATCCACTGTCTAATCTCAGGACCATTTCTGAGGTCCATATATGTCTCTCCTCTTTGTAATATACAGGGTGAACTCTTTACTGATACACACAAAACAACAACTGTTAAAGGCAAAGACTTGCATTTTGACATTACTAGGCCTTTGATCTGGGAACTCTGGTGCTCGGCCATGAGGGCTGAACATGAACTATTTGGGAATGCTGCCATTCATCCCGTCCCCTCCCTCCCCCTTGTCTCCCTGGTGTGAAGAAACATTAGCTGAATGTAACTATACAACCAAAGTCAGATTTCATCCCAAATATCAAATCCGTTTTCCTTTGTCAAACTTTAAAGGAGAACACACGCATTCAGCTTATGATTTCTTTTTTTAAATGTCCCTGAAAAAAATCCTACTTCTATAGATTAAGAAAGCTTAGGGATAAAAAGAGAAATGTCCATGACAAAACCGATACTATGATCTCACACAGGTGAGGCATAAATGATAAGATGCCCGGTATAAAAATGATCTCCAAAAAAAGCATTATTGTTTTTGCTATTCAAAAGTAACACAAGTGGGCTTCCCTGGTGGGGCAGTGGTTGAGAGTCTGCCTGCCGATGCAGGGGACACGGGTTCGTGCCCCGGTCCGGGAAGATCCCACATGCCGTGGAGCGGCTGGGCCCGTGATCCATGGCCGCTGAGCCTGCGCGTCCGGAGCCTGCGCTCCGCAACGGGAGAGGCCACAACAGTGAGAGGCCCGCGTACCACAAAAAAAAAAAAAAAAAATTCGTATTTAATTTTGAAATATATCTAATATCTAAATAGTCAATAAATATACAAAATGTGCTCAACTTCATTAGTAGCCAGTAAAGTTAGCAATTTTAGCCATCAGAAAGACTGAAAAAACCCCCACACAACTGATTTTACCAAGAGTTAGGAAAGGGGCTTCCCTGGTGGCGCAGTGGTTGGGAGTCTGCCTGCCGATGCAGGGAATACGGGTTCGTGCCCCGGGCCGGGAGGATCCCACATGCCGCGGAGTGGCTGGGCCCGTGAGCCATGGCTGCTGAGCCTGCGCGTCCGGAGCCTGTGCTCCGCAACGGGAGAGGCCACAATAGTGAGAGGCCCGCGTGCCGCAAAAAAAAAAAAAAAAAAAAAAGTAACACAAGTTCACTGGGGAAAAAAAGTCCAAAAAGTATAACAAAGAAACAAAATTAATCTTTCATTCCACTATGCAAAGATAACCATTGTTAACATTATGGTCTATATCTTTTCTAGAATGTTCCTACATGTGTTTTCTAGGATATACAACAAAGGCTTACCTGGGGAGTGAGGAATTTGGTCCAACTAAGAAAAAGTGGGATTTTTTGGTAGGTGTTTCAATTACTTTGGTGACAAATGGGTATAAAAGAAGGAGTAGGCCTGCTCCCCAGGCTATGTTGTATTTTATTCATATACTCACTAATGCATTCAATAAATATTAAACACTTCCTGTGTGACATGTACTGGGTTAGGGGCTGTTCATTATGTGGTCCTGGGGCTTTACCACACACCCTGGTGCTCGTGTTATTACCACAAGATGTGGGAAGGAGAGGGCCTGAGACATATGCTATTTTTGTCATTTACATATGACTTCATGGAGGGCTGAGGTGCCAGGAGGGCAGATATTTTGGTGGACCACAGACAGGAAGGACCAGAGGGAGTGGCTCTTACCTCCTGAGTGCAAAGGCAGAGTCAGACTGGACTGTTGAACTGTTCACTTGCCTGGCTTTGTGAGCTGAGGAAAAGGTTATTTAATAGTTAATAAAAGAATAGCTATTATTTATTAAGTGTTGTATGCCAAACAGCATACTATGCATAAATCATTTTACTTCTCACATGAACTCTGTAAGTTAAGAACTAACATTTATTGGTCACTTGCTGTGTAACCACCACTGTTGTAAGATTTTACGTGCAATCAATGCACCAAATCCTTGGGACAAACCTATGAGACAAGTTATGATCCCTCTTTTACAGATGAGGAAATGGAAGTTCAGAAAGACTTGCTCAAGGTCACATACTAGACGTGACAGACCATAATTCCAAAGTCTTTATGGTATTTTCTCTCACAACTATTTAACTTATTTAATTAATGAAAAATAGTGTTTCTAACTAATAAGAAACCCCCATCTCTCCCCAGATTCAATCCTGGGGAAGTTTGTTGAGTGTCACTTCTTAGACACTTCAACATCGAAGCCAGGATGAGAAAACAGACTCTTTAAATATATATTTTTTAAAACTTTATGTTTTAAATTAATCTTTTTGGAGCTGATTTCTTTGGGGAAAAGACTTCCTTCTTTGATTAATACATTTCATTCTTTTTCATATTTTTAAAGAAAAAGGTGATAGTACTCTCTTCATAGCCTAAATTGGGATTTCTTTGGCAATTAATAAGCTCTCCTTTATTTAATGACTATTTTTTTATTGTGGTAAAATAATATATAACATAAAACTTATCACTTTAATCATTTTTAAAGTGTACATGTCAATGACATTAATTATACTCACATGCTGTGCAACCATCACAACTCTCCATCTCTAGAACTTTCTCATCATCCCAAACTGAAATTCTGTACCCATTAAACAACTTCCCCCGATGACTGTTGTTCTTAAAGGAGATAGATAACTATATTAAGCTTAGGTTTCTTTACATGAATGAGCACATAATTGTATGAGGGATATGAAGGAAAGGGATATTTGCCAGTATAATGGCAAATGCAGAGCCTACTGACAAAGGTATATAATTTGTAAAAATAGCTGAGTGGGCAGAATTCTGATTTTCAGCTGCCCTAGGCACTTCAGTGCACTTCTGATAATGATTTTCCTTGGGCATGTAGTTATACTGATAGAAATCATATCCATGCATAAAGAGTGAGCTTAATTATACGTAACTACATACCTAAGGTGAGGTTTTACATTTTTTTTTTACATATAATTTCTGATTTACAAAAGATGAGATGCTAAATTCTAACTGATCTCAGAAAAGTAGTGTGTGTCACCCTCAGAGCATGAGTGTCTTATTGTATGAGTTCTCCTTTTTACAGGAAGACACTGTATATTACCTTCCCCCTCCCCCTTTCGGGAATTGTTTTCATTACATGGGATTCCACAGTCTCATCTGGTCCCTGCTGTGACTCTGAGGACAGGCAAATGCACGAAGGCCGATTTAGGGTTTAGGATGTAGTCGGGGGGTAGAGCAACGCTACCTGGTCCTATTGAGAATGACATTTCTTCACACCTTCAACTCATTTGTGCTGAGCCTAATCATTTGAGCTCAAAATAATAAAAATAAAAAGCAGCTAAAGTGGGTTGAGTGGTAATGTATGTTCCAGGCACTGTGTAAAATGCTTTGCATGCATTATTTTGTTTAATCCTCACAATGCTGTGAGATAGGAAACAATTCTCATTTTACAGATGGGAAAACTAAGAAACAGAAAGATTAGGTTACTTGCTAAAGACACACCATTCATAAGTTACAGACTGAGGATTAAAACCAGGGCTGTTTAGAGCCCTTGTTCCGAGCTGCTCTGTTAACACACCCTCCTGGTCCACATCAAGCTTGACAGCAGTGTTTCCTCATAACAGAGTCAAGGTTAGACCAAAATAAACCACATGCACATTCAAGCCCCTATGGCTGAGGTGAGCAGGGAGTCTCAGCTAAGGTCAGGCACTGGGTCTGGAGGTAGAGGCTGTCCAGCCAGGGAAGGGAAATGGAAAAGGCAAGGTCATCTCTTTTCTGGCCCCATTTGTTATTTGGTTGGTGAGAGGGGAGGGGGGGAAGGGGCCTCTCTAAGCAGATTTCAAAGGCATCATGTCATTCTTTGTGCTCTCTCTCTGGTGTTGTGCCCTTCTGCCCTAGGCTCGTAGTTACTGCATCCTTCTTGGAACTGCTGTTCTTGAGGGAACCACCTCCCCAGAGCTTCACTCTCCGGTTCACTCTTACCTCCCCACACCTCCACTAGAAGTTTTCTGAATATAACTGATTTTAGCTGCTCATTAGGATAGTGGTGGCCTTAAATGGATGGACTCTAAGGTGAGAATGACTCTCCCCTTCCTTGCAATTCCCTGATTCTCCCAGGAACATAGCCCTGTCTACATTTCTGAAAGCAGGAGTTTTAATGCCAATTACCACCCCAGTGAGGGAGACATTTTTGAACAGGGAGAAGCATTAATGAATTCTGCCGGAAATTGAGGATCAGTTGTTGGGATCCAGGAGCTTCCAGAGGCAGCTCCTGGCCTGCTAGTCTCCTCCACATTCTCGCAGGGCCAGAAACACTCTCCTGGCCCTGCTCCTGGTTCCTGCTCACAGGGCACAGTCATCCACACACAACTTAAAATGAGAAGTGACTCTACTGGGAGTGTGCCTAACCCCAAAGAGTGTTCGCTAGTCGTTTTTATAACTGTCGTGAGTTAACTTCCCATTTCAGGAGCAAGCACTTTACATCTGTAGGTGGCACCTTTGTGAATGGTTTTGTGGACCCTGAGTGCTGCATCCTCCTCGTGTGTAGAGGTAGCAGCTGCACCACGTTATGCTTCAGGTCTTGGTCTACTTCTGGTCATGCAAACCCTCTGGTATTCCTTACAGAGGTTAGCAGTGTTTACTACATTGTACTTGAGTAATTGTACCTCAAATTAAACGAAAAATATTTTCTGATGCTTTTCATGCTGGAGCATAGTCTTTATTTCAAAATGGTGACATAATATTCAACTGCCATGATAAGACAGCTCTATTTACCAGTAGTGACAGTTTGCAGTTGAGTCGTAGGAAGGATTTGTTAGGATGTGTTGAAAGTCATGTCGTATAAATAAAAAGAGTAAAGACCGGGTTTAGGATGGGGGCCTACAAGATACTAGCGGAGGCGGCCAGAGTTATTCTTTCACTTCCCACCAAGGTCTTGCCTTCTCTCTTACTTGTTTACAGCACTGTTACAGTATAGTGAACTCTGTCCTCAGCCTACTCTGAAAACTGCCCCGTTTGGTCAAGTTACCCCAAAGCTACCACCTAGATCACACCATGACAAGAAAAAGAGATGTTTTCAACCAGAATTGGCTTATTTCAATTTTCTATTCTTTATTTCATTTTAATTATAGCCACTTGGAGCCAGTGACTATTTGGAACTGTCAAAGAATTTTGATACAGTATTTTTACGAAACATTCCACAATTTACCCTGGCAAAGAGGACCCAAGCTCGGAGATTCATAACTCTCATTGATAACTTTTATGATTTCAAGGTAAGGATCTGGTACATTTTCTCAGAACTAAACATTTTGGACTGTGGAGCGAAATTATCTGGGCTGGAATCTTGGTCTACCACTTACTTCACTTCTCTGTACCTGTTTCTTCATCTGCAAATTGGAGATAATAATAGTATTTACTTCAGAGAACTGTTGTGAGGACAAAATAAACTAATACAGGTAAACCATTTAAAACAACACTTGGCACAAGCTGAATGCTGTATAAGTACTATTGGTAGTAGCAGTAATAGTAATAGGGCTATATTAAAAATCCCGGGCTTCCCTGGTGGCGCAGTGGTTGGGAGTCCGCCTGCCGATGCAGGGGACACGGGTTCGTGCCTCGGTCCGTGGAGGATCCCACGTGCCGCGGAGCGGCTGGGCCCGTGAGCCATGGCCGCTGAGCCTGCGCGTCCGGAGCCTGCGCTCCGCAACGGGAGGGGCCACAACAGTGAGAGGCCCGCGTACCGCAAAAAAAAAAAAAAAAAAAAAAAAAATCCCATCATAAGACAGTCTGCTATATTACCAAATCCTTCATTCAACCAGACATATCATATGCTCTGTCTATGAGGATGCACAGCACAATGCCTTGCCTAGATTGAGTGCTCAATAAATACTTGTTGCATGAATAAATTATTGGACTGATAAAATAATGAATGAACAAAATGAATGAATGAATGACTAAAGTGCCCTCCTCAGTATTAGTTTTCTCTCCCTCTGACCCAGAAATCCCAGTACCTGTCATCTCTCTCTAAAAAAAGAAAAATCCAGGTGTTTTAGCATGAATTGCAGAGCCTTTGTCCCTTCATCAGAGGCAGTATTGCCTAGTGGTTAAGGAGTAGGCCCTGGGACCAGGCTGAATACCTTGAAGACCAGCTTAACCTCTTGAACTTGAATTGCCTTCTTTAGCAAAAGAGGCAATAATGGTATTTACCTCATAAGATTGTTGTGAGGTACGTGAGCATGTAAAGTAGTTAGAACATCGTGTGGCGTACAGTAAGCTTTCAATGAAGGTGAGCCAGGATTAATAGTATATACCTATAAATATATATTTACAGTAAAGTATAAGTACCACTTCAAATTAGAGTAAAATATTGTTTCACTGTTAGGTGCAATTTTTCCTCCTTATTCCTTGCACAGAAAGAGATAGAGCAGTGATTCTAAAATTGAAGGGACTTTGAGGGGAGGAGAAAGTACCAGAATCTGCTGGGAGGGAGAGGTGAGATTTTTAATGTTTCCTTTATTCATTCATTCAACAACATTTATCATGCCAAGCACAGTGCTAATTCAGTGACAAGCAAAGCCAGACACGGTGCCTGCCTTCATGGAGCTGATAGTCTAGTGCTGAAGAAACACTAATGAAACGTGCACAGAACTGAGTGTAAAGTCCTCACTGGGATGTTCTCTTGGAAAGAGAGGGGAGTTGGTGCTGTGAGAGTACAGGGGGAGTGTAAACTGATCTTTGTGTGGGACATGGGGGTGGGCATGGAAAGTCCTGCTGAGGACCAGCTGCACCAGAATCATCTGAGCTACTTAAGATCCGGATTCCAGAGCCTACCCCCCCGCCACCAGCAAATGAGGACCAAGGATGGGGCCTGGAGCCTGCTTGTTCACCAGCTCCTCAAGTGCTGCTTACAAACACTGAGATGTGATGGCCAAGCTCAAAGTGCAGAGTGAAAAGCCCTCACCAGGGTGGCGAGTTTGCAGCAAAGGCCCTGTGATGGGCCTGAGCATGAAGGGCAGCCAACGTGGCTCTGGTGCAACGCCGAGGGCAGCCTGCCTTAGTGAGCACGATCAAAATCTGCCACATGCTTCCAGGGGTTGTGCGAGCAGGGAGTCAGCAGAGGCAGGAAGCTGAGAACACCAGAGCTTAGGGGTCAAGTCCTGTCACTTGTCTCCTTCTGGGTCACTCATCCAGAGACTCTGCTCTGAAATAATCGCGTGGAGTCCAGAATAAACCACCTGGAGGTGGCACTCTGTTTTTAGAGGGCAGTGCTTCAAGAAGAAAGTGGGAGAGGGGCATTGGTGGGTGGTTCTTAGACAGGAGGATTGATAAACTCTTATTTTTTTTTAATCTTTCAGCTAGGAATACCTTAAAGAAAGCTTATGGTCCCCACCCCTTAGTCCCACCCCCTGATCCTACCTCCCCCCACTGTTTCACTTCTTCGTTAGACAAAAAGATTTATCTGGCAATATGATGAAATATCAGAACTACTCTCCTAACATTTGCTTTAACTAAATTACACATTTGGAGTTTATACTGTTTTTTAAAGCATAGTCGAAATTATTTCAGAAATTGGGAGCATTAAACAGACATTGTTCTAGAATGTATTCTAGATGTACCTGTGAAATAAGGGCATTCCCATCTGAGTAATGAAAAAAGTGTCATTTGTGATTTAAATAATTTATAAGAGGAGGTAGAAGGCTATTTGGATATAGAAAGACTAGTCCCAAACATCAATACATTATTTTAAAGTATCAGCATATTTACTTAAATAATGATTTTAAAAGGATGGCTGTGAATCCTGAAAACAAATTCAGGTCTCCTTAAACATCAAGAAGAGTATGTTTTGTATATAAACTAGTGGAAATAAAATTTATAAAGATAAAAAAGCTGTTTCTGATATATGATCACATATGTACACTCAAACACTATGATATAATCAAGAAATATTAATGTCAAGCTTAGTCTTTTTGAAGGATGTCTGGCAGGATGCTGAAATAAATGTAGGTTCTGGAAACTCAGGGTATAAGTAGAGTAGCAGTGCACTGAACTTAGCAGTCACCTATGCAGCGAAGTGGTAACGGTGCATCTGGGGAGCATCTTTGATGCACACAGAGATGGGCTCCAAACAGTCAGGTAAAAATGTCAACCTCAGTTGTAATGGAAAAACCACTGAACTTAGAACTGGAAGGTCTGGAGTGGTAGCACAAGTTGAGACCTCTCCAGGCCCCAGGTTGCCCAATAAAACCTTTGTTCCCTACTTCAGAGGGTGGTATAAGCTGTGTGGAAATATTTGTAAAGTACTATGCAGTTTAAAAATATCACTTTAAAGAGACTCAAACTATAAGAAAAAATATGGACATGGTCAAGAGGCTTTTTTAAAAAGTATTTTGTTTCAAAAATACAATTGGAAACATCTGTGATCCTAGGCTATCTGAATATGGGTTATGTGGTTTGTCTATTTACATTTCAGAGCTATTCCAGAAATAGGAAAAAAGTTTTCCAAATATTGAAATCCACCTTAAAGAAATGCTGAGGCTTCCCTGGTGGTGCAGTGGTTAAGAATCTGCCTGCCAATGCAGGTGACACTGGTTCGAGCCCTGGTCCGGGAAGATCCCACATGCCGCAGAGCAGCTAAGCCCGTGTGCCATAACGAGAAGCCACCACAATGAGAAGTCTGCGCACCACACGAAGAGTAGCCCCCACTCGCCGCAACTAGAGAAAGCCCGTGCGCAGCAAGAAAGACCTAACACAGCCAAAAATAAATTTTAAAAAAGAGAGATTTCCATATAATTATTTTTTAAAAGAAATGCTGTATTCACTTATTTATGCAAGATTTTTATTCATGAAGAAGATACAGTGTAAATGGGTCCTGCCAGTTTTGAAACTTTGACAGCCACATTTTGCTTATGCTTTTTTTTTAGATGTTTAAGCATGGAGATTAATGAAATTTTTAGTAGCTTTAGGATAATTTAGGATAACTTCAGGATAATTAGCTAAAATCTCTAATTAGAAAAACAGATTAATGAAATAGGAAAAAAAATGTCATAGATTGAAGCTTTAAAATATTTTTCTTTCCAAAATAAAGATAGGACTTGGAGAAAATGTGTAGAAGTAGAAATAAAGTTAAGACTGTTACTTAGATTGAAAGAGAGGCGTTCAAGGCATTATTGTTCTTTTGTAAATACGCATTCTATAAACTCATAAAAGTGTATTTTCACGAAGTACCAGTTTTGCTGCATATATTTAAAACCATTTAAAATATATATATATCACTTTAAAGAGACTCAAACTGTTAGAACAAATATGAACATTTTAAAAGCAAAAATCCAAGCTCCCTGTTATGACAAACAGATTTTTATGAGAAATTTGTTTTTACCTTCAACTTGTGAAAGGTAAGGAGTAACACCATTTACTCGTTTTCCTCTGTTTCAGGTGCGCATAATTTGCTCTGCATCAACTCCCGTATCAAGCTTATTTTTGTATGAACATCATGACAGTGAGTTGGAGCAAAGCAGAATACTGATGGATGATTTGGGGCTGAGCCAGGTAGGCGATATTAACATAATCTCTTTTTATTATAAAACAGCTTAATTGTTTTTGGTTTGATGCATGGCTACATTTTGAAGAAGGAATGCAGTATGTATTTAACCACTGATTTGCTGCTCTCTTCTAAAGCCAGTATAGCAGACGTATCCTCAGCATCACTAAATGTAGAGAATTACAGCTTTAGAGTGGAAGGAATCTTTGTGATCATTTTTGCATATGATAAAAACAAAGTCCAGGGAGGTGGACTAATGGGCCTGCGGTTACACCACTGACTAATGGCAGGCCAGAGCTGGATCCAGGCACCGTCTTTGGTTCTGGGCTCATTCTGCATTCTGCTACACCATGCTGCCTTTTCTGGATATCCTTCTTCATGTCTGCTGGATTTGTAGAGTGCATGATACAGTATCCAACCATGTGAACTGGCTGTTCCAGGACTATGAAGTGCCTGGCAAGGCCCTTGCTTTAAAAGAAATCCATGCTTCATCTCCTAACCCCCATTCTGTAGACATTCGTGGAACACCTGTGGGTGCCAGGCTCTGGGGACACTCTGTTGGGAACCAGCCTATGCTGGCCTAGTTCTCCTGGAGCTTGGGGTCTGGTGCTTCACCCCAAGCCAAGCAGAAGTGACTTTGCATTTCCTTCTTCTGTATGAATGTTACAGGGTATATTTCTCAACTGTAGGCAATTGAAATATTATTCAAAAATTTAAAACTATAAACATTCACCCCCAGAATGAGGCCAGCCCCATTCTTTCAACCCCAGTGGTAAAAGGCTATTTGGAATGAGGAGACAGTTCCTTATTGACCTGAGTAGAAATTATGCATTCTCAGGAATCTGGGAAAATGAGGCCAATAATTCTTTAAAAAGTTAACTTTCAAAATATGATTATTTAAATCTACATGTAGAAATAAATAGCTGCTTATGATCCCATTTCTCTAGGAGTGATACATCCAAATAAAGTCTTCAACAATTTGGAAGAATACACTTAAGGGGCTACATGATCTCAGTCCTAAAGTCCTTTAAATCATTGGCTTTAAAATTTTTCTTCTGATCAGGGTTCAGATACAGGGCAAAGTAAGCTAAGCACTTGGGGCTAATAATCATGAAGAAATCAGGGCACGTGACCATAGGGTGATGCAGTTTTACAGTAGGTCAGTAACTTGGACTTAGGAATCCAGAACTTTTCTCTGAAAAACCCCTAAGGAAAGAGACAAAAATTCAACATTCACTTCTGGCCACAGGCTGGTGTTGGAATCACCAGTCCCAGGATGTTTACTGGCCTCACAGGGGGCTCCCCAGCTCACCTGCTACATGGGAGGATCAAGTGTCCCAGCAGCTCAAGAGCAAAAGCAGCTCTGACCTTCCCGAAGTAAGCTCCCAGGCACGATCTTCAGGCCTCCCCTCAGGAATGTGGCCCCGTCTGCGGAGCTTCAGGAGAGGGTCTCAGCCTCGTCCTGACATACCAGAACTTCTTGGTTTTTCTGTTACTTATTTCTGGTGTGCACTTTTTGAGAAAAAATTCCTTTTCTGTCTGGAATGTCCTTCCGTTAGATTTTGTAGAGAACTTTCATCTGAGCAAAAATTTTCTTATTTGGATTTTGGGGTGTTGTTTCAGCTTTAATTATTCATCTGACGTTTTCTCCCTGGTAATTTGTTCTGTTTATTGATTATTGGTTTAAATTAGCTGATTCTCTAGTCTAATTTAAGAAATTGTATATGAAAAAAATTTATAGAATATTTTGTAATATAAACCCAAAAAGTATTTTTTAAAGCCTGTACTTAGTTCTTTAAATTTTTAGTTGTGGGGGTTTTAATTGGTGCTAGGTTGTTGTTTTGTTTTGTTTTTTGGTAACCAGGACTCAGCAGAAGGACTCGCCATGTTTACTGGAGAAGAGGAAATCTTTGCATTTCAGCGCACAATTTCCCGACTCACAGAAATGCAGAGTGAACAATACTGGAATGAAGGGGACAGAAGCAAGAAGTAGCCGTCACTTTTGCATGAATAAAAGTCTGGGCAAATCATTACTGCAGGGAGAACTCTTTAATATGGGACTTGAAGGAATCATTTTCTCATCATTAATTAAGCACTTTGTCCTCTGGACCATTTTTATCTAAAATTGCTGTCAAAGATGTAGTGGATTAGTAAGTTAAAGCCATTTTTAGGTCTACTTTTTGCCTATTTACTTGGCCTTATTTCTGCACCACAAAATTAAAATCAGCACTTCTGAAGTTGAATGTAGGACTAGGCATTTTGGTTTCATATTAAGCCACCTGAATTAACCTTACACACACACACACACGGTAAATGCAGGGTGTCGGGACATCTCTGAGCTTTGGCTACATGGTAGCCGCACAATAGAAACACATCTTTATGAGAGGGGAAGAAAAAACTCTACATTTCAATTCAAAACAAGGAAAGCTTTATGATCTTATTTCTTTTCTTTTTCCCCCATGGTACCTTATATGACCCTGGCTTTTTTTTTTTGTAAACATCTTTATTGGAGTATAATTGCTTTACAATGTTGTGTTAGTTTCTGCTGTATAACAAAGTGAATCAGCTATATGTATACATATATCCCCTTATCTCCTCCCTCTTGCATCTCCTTCCCACCCTCCGCATCCCACCCCTCTAGGTGGACACAAAGCACCAAGCTGATCTCCCTTTGCTATGTGGCTGCTTCCTACTAGCTATCTGTTTTACATTTGGTAGTGTATATATGTCCATGCCACTCTCTCACTTGGTCCCAGCTTACCCTTCACCCGCTCCATGTTCTCAAGTCCATTCTCTACATCTGCATCGTTATTCCTGTCCGGCCCCTAGGTTCATCAGAACCTTTTTTTTTCCTTTTTTTTTAATTTTAGATTCCATATTTTATGTGTTAGCATACGGTATTTGTTTTTCTCTTTCTGACTTACTTCACTCTGTATGAAAGCCTCTAGGTCCATCCACCACACTTCAAATAACTCTATTTCATTCCTTTTTATGGCTGAGTACTATTCCATTGTATATATGTGGCACACCTTCTTTATCCATTCATCTGT
>NC_041223.1:52302447-52305404 GCF_002837175.3 Physeter macrocephalus | reverse complement strand
TGTCCTCAAGTCCATTCTCTATGTCTGCATCTGTATTCCTGTCCTGCCCCTAGGTTCATCAGAACCTTTTTTTTTCCTTTTTTTTAAATTTTAGATTCCATATTTTATGTGTTAGCATACGGTATTTGTTTTTCTCTTTCTGACTTACTTCACTCTGTATGAAAGCCTCTAGGTCCATCCACCACACTTCAAATAACTCTATTTCATTCCTTTTTATGGCTGAGTACTATTCCATTGTATATATGTGGCACACCTTCTTTATCCATTCATCTGTCAATGGACACTTAGGTTGCTTCCATGTTCTGGCTATTGTAAATAGAGCTGCAATGATCATTTTGGTACATGACTCTTTTTGAATTATGGTTTTCTCAGGGTATATGCTCAGTAGTAGGATTGCAAGGTCGTATGGGTAGTTCTATTTTTAGTTTTTTAAGGAAACTCCATATAGTTCTCCATAGTGGCTGTATCAATATACATTCCCACCAACAATGCAAGAGGGTTCCTTTTTCTCCACCCCTTCTCCAGCATTTATTGTTTGTAGATTTTTTTGATGGTGGCCATTCTGACTGGTGTGAGGTGATACTTCATTGTAGTTTTGATTTGCATTTCTCTAATGATTACTGATGTTGAGCATCCTTTCATGTCTTTATTGGCAATCTGTATATCTACTTTGGAGAAATGTCTATTTAGGTCTTCTGCCCATTTTTGGATTGGGTTGTTTGTTTTTTTGATATTGAGCTGCATGAGCTGCTTGTATATTTTGGAGATTAATCCTTTGTCAGTTGCTTCATTTGCAAATATTGTCTCCCATTCTGAGGGTTGTCTTTTCGTCTTGTTTATGGTTTCCTATGCTGTGCAAAAGCTTTTCAGTTTCATTAGGTCCCATTTGTTTATTTTTTTATTTCCATTTATCTAGGAGGTAGGCCAAAAAGGATCTTGCTGTGATTTATGTCAAAGAGTGTTCTTCCAATGTTTTCCTCTATGAGTTTTATAGTGTCTGGCCTTACATTTAGGTCTTTAAACCATTTTGAGTTTATTTTTGTGTATGGTGTTAGGAAGTGTTCTAATTTCATTCTTTTACAGGTAGCTGTCCAGTTTTCCCAGCACCACTTATTGAAGAGGCTGTCTTTTCTCCATTGTATATTCTTGCCTCCTTTATCAAAGATAAGGTGACCAGATGTGTGTGGGTTTATCTCTGGGCTTTCTATTCTGTTCTATTGATGTATATTTCTGTTTTTGTGCCAGTACCATACTGTCTTGATTACTGTAGCTTTGTAGTATAGTCTGAAGTCAGGGAATCTGATTCCTCCAGCTCCATTTTTCTTTCTCAAGATTGCTTTGGCTGTTCGGGGTCTTTTGTGTTTCCATACACATTGTGAAATATTTTGTTCTAGTTCTGTGAAAAATGCCATTGGTAGTTTGATAGGGATTGCACTGAATCTGTAGATTGCTTTGGGTAATATAGTCATTTTTACAATGTTGATTCTTCCAATCCGAGAACATGGTATATTTCTCCATATGTTTGTATCATCTTTAATTTCTTTCATCAGTGTCTTATAGTTTTCTGCATACAGGTCTTTTGTCTCCTTAGGTAGGTTTATTTCTAGGTAGTTTATTCCTTTTGTTTCAGTGGTACATGGGAGTGTTTCCTTAATTCCTCTTTCAGATTTTTCATCATTAGTGTATAGGAATGCAAGAGATTTCTGTGCATTAGGTTCATATCCTGCTACTTTACCAGATACACTGATTAGCTCTAGTAGTTTACTGGTAGCATCTTTAGGATTCTCTATGTATAGTATCATGTCATCTGCAAACAGTGACAGCTTTACTTCTTCTTTTCTGATTTGGATTCCTTTTATTTCTTTTTCTTCTCTGATTATTCTGGCTAAAATTTCTGAAACTGTGTTTAATAATAGTGGTGAGAGTGGGCAACCTTGTCTTGTTCCTGATTTTAGAGGAAATCGTTTCAGTTTTTCACCATTGAGAAGGATGTTGGCTGTGGGTCTGTCATATATGGCCTTTATTATGTTGAGGTAAGTTCGCTCTGTGTCTACGTTCTAGAGGGTTTTTATCATAAATGGGTGTTGAATTTTGTCGAAAGCTTTTTCTGATAGCTGTTAGCTCTTCTCTAAATGTTTGATAGAATTTGCCTGTGAAGCCATCTGGTCCTGGGCTTTTGTTTGTTGGAAGACTTTTTAATCACAGTTTCAATTTCTGTGCTTGTGATTGGTCTGTTTATATTTTCTGTTTCTTTCTGGTTCAGTCTCGGAAGGTTGTGCTTTTCTAAGAATTTGTCCATTTCTTCCAGGTTGTCCATTTTATTGGCATATAGTTGCTTGCAGAAGTCTCTCATGATCCTTTGCATTTCTGCAGTGTCAGTTGTTACTTCTCCTTTTTCATTTCTAATTCTGTTGATTTGAGTCTTCTCCCTTTTTTTCTTGTTGAGCTCGCTAATGGTTTATCAATTTAGTTTATCTTCTCAAAGAACCAGCTTTTAGTTTTATTGATCTTTGCTATTATTTCCTTCATTTCTTTTTCATTTCTTTCTGATCTAATCTTTATGATTTCTTTCCTTCTGCTAACTTTGCGGGTTTTTTGTTTTTCTTTGTCTAATTGCTTTAGGTGTAAGGTTAGGTTGTTTATTTGAGATGTTTCTTGTTTCTTGAGGTAGGATTGTATTGCTATAAACTTCCCTCTTAGGACTGGTTTTGCTGCATAGGTGTTGGGTCGTCGTGTTTTCATTTTCATTTGTTTCTAGGTTTTTTCTCTAAGTTTTTAGGTTTTTTAGGAGGCTATGTTTAGCCTCCATGTGTTTGTATTTTTTACACTTTTTTTTCGTATAATTGGTATCTAATCTCATAACATTTTGCTCAGAAAAGATACTTGATATGATTTCAATTTTCTTAAATTTACTGAGGCTTGATTTGTGACCCAAGATATGATCTGTCCTGGAGAAT
>NC_041223.1:52301431-52302083 GCF_002837175.3 Physeter macrocephalus | reverse complement strand
CCTTGCTGGGTAGAGTAATCTTGGTTGTAGGTTTTCCTCCTTCATCACTTTAAATATGTCCTGCCACACCCTTCTAGCTTGCAGAGTTTCTGCTGAGAAATCAGCTGTTAACCTTATGGGGATTCCCTTGTTTGTTATTTGTTGCTTTTCCCTTGCTGCTTTTAATATCTTTTCTTTGTATTTAATTTTTGATAGTTTGATTAATATGTGTCTTGGCGTGTTTCTCCTTGCATTTATCCTGCCTGGGACTCTCTGTGCTTCCTGGACTTGACTCTCTCCTTTCCTATATTAGGGAAGTTTTCAACTATAATCTCTTCAAATATTTTCTCAGTCCCTTTTTCCCACCTTCTTCTGGGATCCCTGTGATTTGAATGTTGGTGTGTTTAATGTTGTCCCAGAGGTCTCTGAGACTGTCCTCAATTCTTTTCATTCTTTTTTCTTTATTCTGCTCTGCGGTAGTTATTTCTACTATTTTATCTTCCAGGTCTCGTATCCGTTCTTCTGCCTCAGTTATTCTGCTATTGATTCCTTCTAAAGAATTTTAAATTTCATTTATTGTATTGTTCATTATTGTTTGTTTGCTCTTTAGTTCTTCTAGGTCCTTGTTAATTGTTTCTTGTATTTTCTCCATTCTATTTCCAAGGTTTTGGAT
>NC_041223.1:52291639-52300842 GCF_002837175.3 Physeter macrocephalus | reverse complement strand
CATTACTCTGAATTCTTTTTCAGGTAGACTGCCTATTTCCTCTTCATTTGTTTGGTCTGGTGGGTTTTTACCTTGCTCCTTTATCTGCTGTGTATTTCACTGTCTTCTCATCTTGCTTAACTTACTGTGTTTGGGGTCTCCTTTTTGCAGGCTGCAGGTTTGTGGTTCCTGTTGTTTTTGGTGTCTGCCCCCAGTGGTGTAGGCTTCCTGGTGGAGAGGACTGGTACCTGTGTTCTGGTGGGTGGAGTGGATCTTGTCTTTCTGGTGGGCAGGGCCTCGTCCAGTGGCGTGTTTTGGAGTATCTGTGAACTTAGTATGATTTTAGGCAGCCTTTCTGCTAATGGGTGGGGTTGTGTTCCTGTCTTGGTAGTTGTTTGGTATGGGATGTTCAGCACTGGAGCTTTCTGGTCATTGGGTGGAGCTGGTTCTAAGCATTGAGACAGAGGTCTCTGGGAGAGCTCTTGCCAACTGATGTCACGTGGGGCTGGGAGGTCTCTGATGGTCCAGTGTCCTGAGCTCAGCTCTCCCACCTCAGATGCTCAGGCCTGACACCAGGCCAGAGCACCAAGACCCTGTCAGCCACACAGCTCAGAAGAAAAGGGAGAAGAAAAGAAAGAAAAAAATGATAATAAGTTTAAGAAGTTATAAAAAAATACTATTAAAATAAAAAAAATAAAATAGTAATAATAATTAAAAAAAGAAGAGCACAACCAAACTGATAAACAAATCCACCAGTGATAACAAGCACTAAAAACTATACTAAGATAAACATAAAAATCAGAAACAAGTCAGTCACAGACAGCAAACCCGAAGTCTACAGTTGCTCCCGAAGTCCACCTCCTCAATTTGGGATGATTCGTTGTCTCTTCAGGTATTCCACAGATGCAGGGTACATCAAGTTGATTGTGGACATTTAATCCGCTGCTCCTGAGGCTGCTGAGAGAGATTTCCCTTTCTCTTCTTTGTTCACACAGCTCCTGGGGTTCAGCTTTGGATTTGGCCCCACCTCTGCATGTAGGTCGCCCTCAGGCATCTGTTCCCTGCCCAGACAGGAAGGAGTTAAAGCAGCGGCTGATTAAGGGTCTCTGGCTCACTCAGGCCAGGGGAGGGTGGGAATGTGGGGCGAGCCTGCAGTGGCAGAGGCCAGCATGATGTTGCAACAGCCTGAGGCGCGCTGTGCGTTCTCCCGGGGAGGTTGCCCCTGGATCATGGGACCCTGGCAGTGATGGGCTGCACAGGCTCTGGGGGGATGGGGGTTTGGATAGTGACCTGTGCTTGCACACAGGATTCTTGGTGGCTGCAGCAGGAGCATTGGCGTTTCATGCCCGTCTCTCGCGTCTGAGCTGATAGCTGCAGCTCGCGCCCATCTCTGGAGCTCGCTTAGATGGTGCTCTGCCCTCTGTAGGCAGACAGGGAAGGAATCCCCTCTCCTCGCACACCCCGAAACAATGGGCTCTTGACTCTTAGGCATGTCCATACTTTTTCTGGGCTCCCTCTGGCTAGCTGTGGTGCACTAGCCCCCTTCAGGCTGTGTTCACGCAGCCAACCCCAGTCCTCTCCCGGCTTCCGGCTTCCAACCGAAGCCCCGGCCTCAGCTCCCGGCCCCCGCCCGCCCCGGCAGGTGAGCAGACAAGCGCTCCCAACCGAAGCCCGAGCCTCAGCTCCCGGCCCCCGCCCGCCCCGGCAGGTGAGCAGACAAGCCTCTCAGGCTGGTGAGTGCTGGTCGGCACCGATCCTCTGTGCGGGGATCTCTCCGCTTTGCCCCCCGCACCCCTGTTGCTGCGCTCTCCTCAGTGGCTCTGAAGCTTCCCCCCAGCCCACCCCCCGTCTCCACCCACGGAGGGGCTTCCTAGTGTGTGGAAACTTTTCCTCCTTCACAGCTCCCTTCCCGAGGGGCAGGTCCCGTCCCTGTTCTTTTGTCTCTGTTTTTTCCTTTTTCTTTTGCCCTACCCAAATACGTGGGGATTTTCTTGCCTTTTGGGAAGTCTGAGGTCTTCTGCCAGCGTTCAGTAGGTGTTCTGTAGGAGTTGTTCCACATGTAGATGTATTTTTGATGTATTTGTGGGGAGCAAAGTGATCTCCTTGTCTTACTCCTCTGCCATCTTGAAGGTCCCCCTTCTCTGATCTTATTTTAAACTGAAGTCAATAACATTTTAGAATATGGACTTATCCATGTGATTGTTGGGGGCTATAAATTACTCAATCTCCCAGGCCTCTAGACTTTCTTACAACAGAGAGTATGTTTTCTACCCTGAGTTCAAGCTTGGCAGGCAGGACCTGATCTCCAGTGGACACAGAGTTGCCTGAAAAAAATCGAGGATTATGATACCATAGAAAAAGGAGCAAGGGTGTCAAATTCCACCCGACAGGTAGATCCCCCAACTCAGGACAGACACCAGGAATGGGGACCAGTGAGAGAGTGTTGGGAGGGGCAGAGTCCTGGACACGCTAAGCAGCAGAATGGGCTCTGCTCACCTGAGGCCATAGGACCCTGTGGACTGCGGCTCCTTCCCACTGCTCACATGCATTTGCTCTGGTCACAGGATGTCACTGCCACCCTTGCCTCTGCTTCTGCTGTAAAACAGGCCTAACAGTAAATGGGAAAGAACGCTTGACGAACCTACTTAAATTCCAATTTGTCCTCCATTGAGGTCATTCCTTGACTCATTCAAGTACAACCTGACTTCGCTACATAGAAAAAGGAGCAAGGGTGTCAAATTCCACCCGACAGGTAGATCCCCCAACTCTGACAGCCAGGAGGAGGACAGACACCAGGAATGGGGACCAGTGAGAGAGTGTTGGGAGGGGCAGAGTCCTGGACACGCTAAGCAGCAGAATGGGCTCTGCTCACCTGAGGCCATAGGACCCTGTGGACTGCGGCTCCTTCCCACTGCTCACATGCATTTGCTCTGGTCACAGGATGTCACTGCCACCCTTGCCTCTGCTTCTGCTGTAAAACAGGCCTAACAGTAAATGGGAAAGAACGCTTGACGAACCTACTTAAATTCCAATTTGTCCTCCATTGAGGTCATTCCTTGACTCATTCAAGTACAACCTGACTTCGCTAACTGTTCTCACAGAAGGACTTGGTTGAGGCTGTTACAAGAGTCTAAATCCCTATTCAAGAGAAAAGAAAAAAATGTGAAATCCACAGTCTTGTGAAAATCAAATATTTTGGGGGAGTAGGCACAGGTGAGTCTGTTTAAATAAATGATTACAATTAACATAAGTAAGCTCTTTGAACCTATGTATTAATAATTTATAAGTTAATAATTATCTATATTAGCCTATTTTGGACATTAACCTAAGTCAATCAGATGGATAGATAAGGTACCCAAGAATAGAGAAACATTTAAATCAAGCCTTCTGAAAATTAAATGTGATTTGAAAATATTTTTATGGAAGTGAAACAGTGAGTTCAAAAAGAGGTTAAACAGGATATAAGGGAGAAAGGACAGGAAATAACCACTGTGTGCCAGATTTAATGCTAGACATTTCTAAATCTCACATAAAAAATAATCCTAGAGAGACAATATAATCATCCCTGTTTATAGACAAGAAAACTGAGGCTTAGAAAAGTAGCTTGACCTGAGATTCATAGTTTACAGCTACAAAAATCATGTACTATGTTTTATACCACACCACCTCTATAAAAACAAAATCATTTTTAATAGTGATTCTTTTTTGTTTAACTCAGTGAAGATGAACTTACAATAGAACCATTGCTTTGAACTCAAAAACTATAAAATGTTTAACTTTAGTCTTTCAATCTTAGCTTTTTGTTTTCACATTTCTTTGCCAGTTATGCTATTCTTTAATAAAAAGACAGTGTGAATGGCTAGACAGACTGGTGGACAGCCTGATCGATAGAAACAGGAACGGTCCCTGAGTGTGTGGGTGTATGTGAAATAGTCCCCCACTCAAGTTCTGTTGCAAAAGTTCATTTGAGGTCAGATATTTGAAACGAGAATTTCATTGTTCCATAGAAACAATAATGGGATATTAGTTAGAGCCTTGGCTCAACACACAGAAGCCTATGGAGTTCTCAGTGTAAACGCCCTATAATTTTGGTACTAAAGAACTTAAACTCCTTTTAAAATACAGTTTTTGTCAGTTTACCTAGGCCCTGTAGTTCGGGCCTACGTACCATGAAGGCAGAGGAGGGCTTATCAGGAAGTAGCTGGAGATGGTACATTTTTATCCCCATCTCCTCTCCACAGAGTCTGTTTCATAAAACAGGCTGCAAGAAAAAGAAACCAAAGACTTAAAGAAAACCTCCTGCCAGGAAACAATATGGTAGTTCTACTAAAAAGGAAATTAATGCTAAAGTGAAACATGAAAATGACCCCTAGATTGGAAAGCAACATTTCAATTCATGTGTTTTTTCTTCCAAGTCCTGTCCCAGTTACCCTCTCAGCATTCCAGTCTTTCTCCCTGGGATTGCATGAAATCTCTCAGAGCAAATATGCTCTCTCTCTCTTTTTAAAAAAATGCTTTAAATTCATACTTTGAAGATGGAGGTTTGAGCTGAGTATTGCTGTGGAACACTCCCTCTCACCTAGGAGGTGACCGAGGGTCACACTGAGGGTCTTTATAGTTGGGAGAATGCCAAGAATACCCTCCAAAATGACCACTAATCTCCAAATTTAGAAGAAATCAAGTGGAGAAAAAGGAACACTTTTCTTTAAAAAAAAAAAAAAAGAAAAATCTGATCACTGCATTATTCTTGTATTTCTTTAGACAGTTGATAGGCTTATTTGTCAACATCAGTAAAAATGATATAATAGACTTAAAGAAATTTTAACCTATTTCTGATGTTTACAAGGCACCAAAGACTATAGTACTGTTCTAATCAAATTTATGCATTTTCAGTGGGATTTCAAATTTTAGTCATAGGCAATATTTTAATCTCCCTGAATATATATATATTCCTTGTACCTACAAGTGTGCAAATAACATAATTTTTAAATTACTTGGAATTTTGAAAAAAATTAAAATTTTATTTGTAAAATATGTAAATGGCTATACTCATATCCATTTATTTATTTAACATTATTTAAGAAACACATCATGCTTACTATGTGCTGGGCATGGTTCTAAGTGCTTTATAAATAAACTATTTTGATTCTTATAATAATTCAGTGAGATACATAGTGTTATACCATTTGCCGACAGGGAAGCTGAAGTACAGAAAACGGGTCCAACAACTGCTAAGATATACACTGGAGTCAGTAAAATGATCAAAATACTAATTTAATAAACTTCCATGTAACTGCTTTTGTCCTGAAAACATTCTTCCTAGTCCAAGTAACTTGAACCTACACTTGCATCCCCTTCATCTGGGGTAAAAACACCCAGAGGGATTGGGCTCCTGGGTCCTGACATTTGGGTTCCTGATCAATTGTGGAACTCCGTCTGGTAGTAAGTCTGTGATCTTGTAAATGACCTTCCTCAGATCCACTAGCCTCATAAGACATCACTTGCTAGTAGAAAAGGATTTTCTTTGGAGATGAATTTATAACTTTTTCTTTAAGGCAGATTCATTTTACCCACTGGCACAGCAGTTCATTTTCCTGGTACAGAAAATTTCAAATAATACAATCTATCCTCTTGTTGAGTGCTGCCTTATACAGCTTTGCACTAAAAACTTCACATACGTCACCTCATCTCGTCTCGACCCAACCCAGTCAAATGTGTCACCTACTGACCTGTTTGTCATCTGTGATAGTGTGAAATCCAGAAGGACATCTGTCCATCTTCCAAGCTCGCTCAGGAAGTCTTCCAGAGGTCATCCTGAGAAGTTTCCTCTCTCAGGGCTGTACTTGTCGGGGCCCCATCGGTTGAGAGCTGATCTCTCTCTGATGCACCTGCTCTTATCCGAGTACAGAGGGAAGGGCCCTGGATCTGGTTCTGCCAACTTTTGCTTTGTGACGTTGAGCTAGTGCTTTGAGCCTTTGTTTTCTCATCTAGAAATGAGAACAGCAATTTCCATTTCATAAAGTTATTCTGAGGATAGTTGGTAAAGAGCACTTTGCAAATGGCAAAAGATTAAATACATATTGGTTGTTATTGATAGTGATGATTATGATCAGGAAGCAACAATAAATGCCTCCTCTGCTTTGCATCATAGCCGCTTGAAGAATGCAAAACAAGAGATGACCTATCTCAACTCAATACGGTTTCTAGCAGAAGGGAAAAGATGCACATTACATGGCTAGACACCAAGGGCACAGAATTCTGGCTTAATGAGATGCTGTGAAGATTGTTAATTTCAAACCCATTCTTTCAGGATTAATAGAGAAAATGGATTGTTGTCGAACATCAAAGATTTCCCAGAAAGAGGGCACCATCTTGTGGTCAGTGAGAAGAACTGACAAAAAAAAATGTCTAAGAATCACGGAGTTGGAGAGCCAAGGTTGTCAACATTGTAGTTCCCAGGCCTACCCCGGAGAGTCAGACGCAGTTGGTGAGATGTGGGACCCCAGGTAGGTACTTGGTAGAGCTCCCCGTGGGGTTCTCCCCGGGGGATTCTAATGTGCAGCCGGGGTAACCGCCGGCTGATAACCGCCCATCAGGAGGTCTTTCCCCTGACCACACAGAGCTGGGCCCACGTGGGACTCCTGACTCCTCACGAGGACACTTCCCAGAGAGCAGAGGCTGCTGCTGTGCTGCACACCGAGGCCTCTCAAGGGCCTCCCTGCCGCCTCCGAGAGCCTGTTCCTCTTCTTCCTTCCTCTGCTTCTCCTCCTTCCCTAGGCTATCCTGCCTTCTCCACCCCTACTACAGCAGACTAGCTAACCCACCAGTGCTTCCTACTTTGCAAAGCACTTGCTTCTACCCTATCATTTCAGACACAGCAATTCTCTGAAGGTGTGATTATCTTTACTTCCTAAGAGGAAATGGAGGCTCAAGGTGACACAGCCCAGAAACATGTCTTCTAGACCCAAATCTTATGCTAATGGCCTTGTCTGCCACAGCAGTACCAATAATAGCCCCCATTTATTGAGCCATTGTGGACCTTGAGGGCTGGGATAGGAAAGATGTGGGTGCAGGGGCATGGACAAGGGGATTGCTCCTTACAGCACCATATGGGATGGCAAAGAACTGGAACATGGTAGTTGGCAAAACTTTCAAGTATCAATCAGCACGATCATTAGGTAAAAGGAGGTATTATCACCACTAGTGTTTTTGTCTGATGAGAAAACTGAGTGTCAAAAAGATGGACTAACTGGAGGCCACTGGGTATCTATCACTAGGGGAATGAATGGCTAAGGAAGGTGGACTCTGCCCTCAAGGGAATCCTCTGCAGGGTCAGAAGCAACGAACCGTGTTTATGTATGGCATCATGGACAAGGCTCACATACCACTGAGGGAAAATTAGAGTTAATACCATTAACATGAGTTTGGAAACCCACATGCAAAATTACACTAAATGTTTTTCTAGGGCACACAAAATCTAAATATACTTATGGAAATAGATTAAAGGGAAACAGCATACACTAGAGTGGATGCTTATGGGAGGAAGGAAATGAGATTGAATATGGTGGATGAGAGAGGAAAATTAAAAAGGCTGCCTCCCATGGGCAAATGATGTCAGTGTATCATAAACTGAGGCATATGATCAACATAATTTGATGCACCAAAGGCCCCTCAAAAGAGAGAAGAATGGAAAATATTTGGGGCAGAATCATCGGAATTTCTCCAGCATACTGGGACTCCAGGGAGGTACAAAGACAACAGACATTTTTGGGATTGGCGATTAGGGTTTGTAGAAAGTCTATTTGGAGTGGGACAAATGGGACCTAATTAAAATTAAAAGCGTTTGCATAGCAAAGGAAACCATCCACAAAACGAAAAGACAACCTACAGACTGGGAGAAAATATTTGCAAATGATGAGCCCGACAAGAACTTAATTTCCAAAATATACAAACAGCTCATATAGCCAGTATCAAAAAAACAAACAACCCAGTCAGAAAGTGGGCAGAAGACCTAAATAGACATTTCCCCAAGGAAGATAAACAGATGGCCAACAGGCATAAAATCAAGCAGCGCTAGCTAGAGCATATGCTTATTCTGACTCATAAGGAATCCAGACACTTCGCTCATCCAGTGGGGTAGGGATCCAGAGGCAACCTGACAGAAGGGCCAGCGGGGCAACAACAGAGCACTGGTTAGGAGTAAGGAGTGTATTTGAGACCTTGTATTGCTATAGCTTACATAACCTTGGACAAGTCACTTAACATTATTCTTTGGGCCTCATCTATGAAGTTTTTCTCTGTGAAGTTCTGATATTTATAATTTGATTGAATAGTGTACAGATATAAGTGGCCAATAAACACATGAAAAAATATATTCCATATATTGAGCAAAAATGTTCAATACCTCATTAGGGAAATGCAAATCAAAACCACAATGAGCTACCACTTCACACCGCTAGGATGGCTAGAATCAGAGAGACAGGTAAAACAAGTATTGGCAAGGAGGAAGGGAAACTGGAACCCTCATACATTGCTGATGAAAATGTAACATGGTACAGCTTTGGAAAGTAGCTTGGCAGTTCCACGAAATGTTAAACATTTAAAGTTACTGTATAATCCAGCAATTCCACTCCTAGGTATTTACCCAATTGAAAATATATGTCCCCACAAAAACTTGTACGTGAATGTTCCTAGACAGCATTATCCATATTAGCCCCATAGTGAAACATCCCAAATATCCACCAGCTGATGAATTGATACACGTGATGTGGTATGCCCATACAATGGGTAATTATTCAGCATTTGAAAGATGAAGTACCAATACATACTACAACATGGACGGACCTAGAGCACATTATGTTAAATGAAAGAAGCCATTCACAGAGGCTGCATACTGTATGATTCTATGTATGTGAGATGTCCAAAGCGGGCAAATCCATAGAGACAGAAAGTAGGGCCTAGTGGTGGTGGCAGGAGTGAGGAATAATTGCTGATGGGAACAGGGTTTTTTCTAGGGGTAGTTTCAGGGGGTCTGAAATTAGATTGTGGTCATGATTGCACAATTCTGAGAATATACTGAAAACTACTGAACTGTACACTTCGAATGGTAGAATTTTAGGATATGTGAATTATATCTCAATAAAGCTGTTAAAAAATCGTGTACAGGGCTTCCCTGGTGGCGCAGTGGTTGAGAGTCCACCTGCCGATGCAGGGGACATGGGTTC
>NC_041223.1:52279944-52291571 GCF_002837175.3 Physeter macrocephalus | reverse complement strand
CCGCAATGGGAGAGGCCGCAGCGGTGAGAGGCCCGCGTACCGCAAAAAAAAAAAAAAAAAAAAAAAAAAAAAAAAAAAAGTGTACAGATATTCACTAATCATTCATTCATTCATCATTTACTTGCTATCTACTCTGTGCCAGGAGCTAGGCACACCGAGGTGAATGAGACAAACTCCTTCGCTGTGATGGGCTCCTGATCTTTTGGGGACAACAAATGGACATAATGTAGTAAGTGCCAAGAGAGCAGCTTGCCCAGGTGTCCTGGGAACACTGAGAGCACTTAAGTCAGCCAGGAAGTTTAGTAAAAGGCAGAGAAAGGACAGAGCAACAGATGTTGTATGCTGGGGGAGAGGTGCAGGGTGACAAGACCCATCCCTCCTGCCCAGGAGATGAACTGAGTGTGGATACACAGTGCTAATACACAGGGCAGAGTGTGATAAATACTATGAGAAATTACTAAGTGGAAATTCTGGAAATTCAGAAGAGGGAGATATAATGACTTGGATGTTATTCTTCTGAATGGTCAGAGAGAACTGGGATGTAATGTGGTCCTCCCAGACTTAACAGTTCATCTTTAGAACCCAAAATTCAGGGTGCATGGTGTGAAAACTGCTGATGTCATCAAAACATGCCCCTTGTTTTGCACTAATAACCTATCATATTTTTACCAAATTCTGTAACATGAAGAATATTAAATTCAATTGCTAAAGAAGCATCAGTTGATTTCTGTTGATTAGAGTAACATAGTCTACAGAATTAAAAATAATTGCTTATACCTTTGTGGTACTGACATAATTTAACAGCACAAAGGTAATCCTCAGAGCATGATGAGGTAACATTCAGTTTGGGGCAAAATAGACACCCAGCGTATGCGTGAGCTACACCCTCACGGTGGGATCCCTGCAGTGTGACCCACGCTGTGAGGAGGAAGAGAAGGAGCTGCTGGGAGATGGCGGGAGAGGAGCCCTTCAGGGGGCAGAGGAGAGGGGCAGGACAGTGATACTCAGAGCTGGGCTCAGAGCACCAGATAGAGGGTTCCAGGGTGGCTTTCTGATGCCAGCTGCTAGCAGGTCCTTCTTCCTGCTGGAACTGGTGTGACAGCTCCTAGTGAGGCCCAGGGCCCAGCTCCTCATTCGGGGCTGAACTGGGTCTGCAGCCTGGGTGTGGCCTCTAGACTCATCTTGACACCTGGCTCCGGAAGAGCTTTCTCCTCCAAGGCTCCGGGCCATCCCCAGATTGTGCCCCTGAGTTTTAGCCCCTTCAATTCTGCCTCAAGGCAGAAACTGTGCCCCGGGATTTCGGGGTTTCGAGGCTGGGGAGAGGGTGTCCTCACACCTGTTCTCTCCCTGCATTCACAGCATGCCTCCGCCTGCTCCTCCTCTGCAGAGCACAGCTTCCGGTTCCTGCTTTCCTTCCTCCTCTTGCCAAGCTCCGTGGGAGGTAGGACGGTCCGGACCGGGACCAGGAGACGCCGGCTGGCTTGAGTCCCAGCAAAGCCCAGTGCCTACGGACCTTGGTTTTTCTCACTGATCCAAGGGGGCTAGCTTGCTGTTTGGAGTCAGACAGACCTGGGGTTAAGAGCCTGCTCTGCCTGTCAACGGCCGTGTGACCCTGGTATGTTCCTAACCGGGAAAGGACACCTATCTCGCAGGTGTTCTGGGGACCAGCACGTGACACAGCCGGCATCCGTCTGATGGTAACTGTCGTCTATGATGGTCCTCCTGAGAGCTGTGCTGGGTCACAGGGATGCCCATTCCTCCCCATTTTTCAGGCTGACAGTTCCCTCTGAAGAATGAGAGAGGCAACCTGAGGAACCTGCCCATGAACTTGGAGGCCCAGATGGTAGCTGTTGTCACCCCTGCACTCCTGCCCCCAGACCCTGGCTGGGGCAGCCCATTTCCACCTTCAAGCTTCCTCCTGCGGATCGCTGC
Source organism: Physeter macrocephalus (assembly GCF_002837175.3). Classification (NCBI taxonomy): domain Eukaryota; kingdom Metazoa; phylum Chordata; class Mammalia; order Artiodactyla; family Physeteridae; genus Physeter; species Physeter macrocephalus. The sequence goes on along the minus strand of NC_041223.1, from coordinate 52,289,639 downwards.
CCCGAGTGTTTGTGTTTGTGCTTCTTCTGCAGCAGCGTAAGGAGGGCCCCGAGTCCCTCCCCAGCACAAACCTCCCCCTGTGGGGTGGGGCTGCCGAGGAGTGCGGCCAATTGGCCCTGTGATGCTGTGAAGAAACGGCCTCCTTCTCTAAGCTGAGTCGTGGGCTCCACTGAGAACCTAGGATGAATGCTCAGAAACCTCTTCTCAAGGTAACGGAAATGCAGCCAATTTCTGCATACAGACCCTCAAGGCCATTGCATGGATTCTTGTGGGGCCCATGGACACCACATTAAGAACCTGTCAGTCATGGTCACTCCATGTATGTGTGCAGCAGCCTCTTCCAAGAAGGGAAGGGTTCAGAGTGCTTCCTGCTCTCTGGAAGGTAACAGGTTCAGGGTGCCCCCAGCCCAGGCATGGCTGCTGGTGCAGAAGAGACTGAGGTCCTGCACTGCTCTCCTCCCAGGGAGGCCAAAGGCCCTCGGCCACCCAAGAGGCCCCCTGAGGTGTCCTGCACGTTCAGGGAGAGTCTGGCCTAGTGTCAACATTATAATCAGCAAATTGTAAGTAAAATCTTACATTTCTTTAACACTATTTTCCTTACAGAACTTTCAAGCAGTAGAATGAACCATTGATGTTGTTTTCTAGATGATGGTATAGGATCATTTATATATTGTTCCCCAAACCTGTTGAACCAGCAGAATCACCTGGGAAGCTTAATACAGATTGTTGGACCCCACCCTAAACTTAATGAATTTGAATCTTCAGTGGATGGGCCTAGAAATCTGTATTTCAAGAAGTGCTCTCAGAGAAACTGTGATTAACTAAAATTGAGAAACAAAGACAATACCTTTAATGTTCCTAAAGAAATCTGTGGAGAAATCAAATTCTCAAAAGTTACATACCCCAAATATTTTTAATGTATTTATTAGTTCTACCACATTTTTCTATAACCTAAGGCACCTTTGAGAGGTGCATAAAACACAGTAAGATTATTTAACCGAAGTAAGAGAAAATAATTAATTAGATTTAAATAGGAGTTAAACTAAATTTGCCTGGTAACCTCGTACATCAGATTTCACTGGAGCAGTTCCCACTCTCTTATATTCCTCTGTCTCTGTCTCTCTCTGTCTCCCTCCCCCTATCTTTTTTTCCCATAAGTGGATTTGGGGTAATCTTAAGTTGGACCATTTCATCAAAATGACTTTATAACAAGTATTTTAAGAGGACCTGGGTGTAGTCACTCACTCAATACCTGTGCTGGGTGAGCACAGCAGCCCTGACATATTTGTATGTGGGGGAGTGGGGGAAGTGTGGAGGGAACAGTTAACAAATGACTATAAAAATAACCAAGAAAACATTAGGGTCTTAAGTGCTGAGACAAAAAAGAAGGGTGATGTGATGGAGAGTGCCTACGCTCTCCCCTCAGTTGGGGGGTCAGAGAAGCCCTTTGAGGAGGCAGCATCTGAGTGGAGCCCCAGATTGACATGGGGACCAGCTGTGTGACCCTCTGGGGAGGGCATCCTAGACAGAGGGAATCTATTGCCTCCGTAAGGTAGGACCATATTACTGATGTGGGAGGAAGAGGAAGAATATCTGTGAGCCCACATCTAATGACTTTTTCTACCCATTAGGCAAACACTTTTATTAAAACTCCAAAGTATCTGGAATTCTGAGGAGATGCTACTATAATGTCCCAGCCCACCACCCGTGGAATTTTTTAGTCTGTCCTGGAGAGTGATATGGTGAGCTCTCCCTCCTCCACCTATACTTTCTCCCAACAGGCCCTCCTCCTTGACGACATCTCCTAAAGGCCACTTCATCCTCTTCTCTCTATCCTTTCCCCTTGTTTCAATGGTACAAAAAACTATACCACTGAACAAAATGCCACCTCCCCCAGGAAGCCTTTTGCAATCCTTCTAAGGAGAATGAATGAGAACCAAAAGTCTTTTACTCCATTCTCCCACACCCCTTCTTGCATTTCTCCAGCAGCTCCTACTTCATTCTGCCCTGGGTTGTATGACATCTCATGTTTATACACCCCTCACCCCAGTACATGAGGAAGGCTCAAGAATAGGGCCTGGGGGCTACCCTGGTGGCACAGTGGTTAAGAATCCACCTGCCAATGCAGGGGACATGGGTTCAAGCTCTGCTGGGAAGATCCCACATGCCCCGGAGCAACTAAGCCCGTGCGCCACAACTACTGAGCCTGCACTCTAGAGCTCGTGAGCCACAACTACTGAGCCCACGTGCCGCATCTACTGAAGCCCATGTGCTCTAGAGCCTGTGCTCCGCAACAAGAGAAGCCACTGCATTGAGAAGCCTGTGCACACAAACGAAGAGTAGCCCCCGCTTGCCACAACTAGAGATAGCCCGCGCGCAGCAACGAAGACCCAAACACAGCCAAAAATCATAAGCAAAAATAAATAAATTAAAAAAAAAAAAAGAATAGAGCCTGGGATTTATTCATCTCTGAGCCTTACTCCAGCTGGGTCTGCACGGGCATCTGCACAACCTAGGACCCCTGGCTGGCAGAATGCAGTCATCCATCAATCCAGTGTTACAGAGCAGCTGAGCTTTGCTCTCCCTGTGCTGGGTTCTCGGGAGGGATGGGAAGGACCAGGCACAGCCCCTGCTCCTAAGAAGCTTAGAAATCCGTGGTTGGGGTGGGACAGGCACGACCAGCATCCTGAAAGTACTACCAAGGGGCAGTGGTCTCCAAACTGGGGGGAGTGCACACCACAGGAGCACATGACAACCCTGAGATGCATGAAGAAAGCACAGAAGTTCTCTTTTATTGTATTGCTTATTTAAAATTTAGAAATAAACTAAAAACTTAGAAATAAAAATTGTCTTACTTGTTTTTGCAATCTGGCTTTCCCTTAGCGCCTCTCTAGGTCCACTGGCAGGCAGCCAGAGTCACGTGACTTGTCCTTAGGGCGAGGTGGCAACCACAATGCTGAGACCTGACAATGGCTCCCTCACTTGTCCATTCGCCAGCAATGAATCACCTCTCGCTACAGTTTAGTGTTACAGGTTGTCATTGACATGGCTACTTTTATAAAAACAAGACCTTTCAGTAAGAGGATCTTTACAGTATTTTGTAAATGAAATGGTGGAGGATAGACTTGGCCATGAAAAACTTTTGTACCACATAGAGGTTTTTGAATTGCTTATGTCAAAGTGCTTAAAAGAAATTTTTGGACTTAAAGATGAGTTATGCATTTTTCTTTGACCAAGAAAAGAAAAAGGGCTTCCCTGGTGGCGCAGTGGTTGAGAGTCCGCCCGCCGATGCAGGGGACGCGGGTTCGTCCCCCGGTCCGGGAAGATCTCACATGCCGCGGAGCGGCTGGGCCCGTGAGCCATGGCCGCTGAGCCTGCGCATCCGGAGCCTGTGTTCCGCAACGGGAGAGGCCACAACAGTGAGAGGCCCGCGTACAGCCAAAAAAAAAAAAAGAAAAAGAAAAGAAAAAAACCTTAATTGTTATAAATTTGCCAACTTTTCCTGTGATAAGTAGTTTAGTAGTATGCTACTAATGAGTATTTTTAAAATCAGTACCTTGAAAGAATGGGTGATATTTTAAAAATAAGAGTGAGAAAGAAGCAGCTTTACAACGACTGTAACTGCTGCTATAAAGAGAACAATTTGAACATGTCTGGGAATATTGCATCAAGATGTGATTTGTGGCCAAAAATGACATCATCTATAAAAATTCCCACGTCTGCACACTTAAAAAGATAAAGTCTTATGATCTTCCAAATTAAGGGTTCATTTGTATATTAAAAAAACCTTTTGGTATCAAGTAGATGGAAAAAAAAACTGTGTAAAGGGTGGGTAGAACTGAAAAACTAGTATCAAGGATTAGGAAGTGCAGCCATTAATATAATTATATAATTTTCCTAATTTGAATCTACATATCAGTATCTCATTTTTCTATAAAAGCCATTAAAACCAAGTATAGATATAAACTTAAGACTAGACCTCTGGTGTGGCAAAGCAGCCGGACAGAATGTTGTCAAAGCATTTTACTGTGGGACATGAAAGTGAGTGTTGAAATACAAATAACTCCAAATTTGGGGATTTTTTAAAAACAAGGTTTGAAAGGGACAACTTGCACCACTCAAGTGGCAGAGGGGTGCAGAAGGGCAGGAGTTGGGTTTGAAATCTCAGGGCATCGGCAGGATTGAATCAAGGTTTTGTGGGACTTGGAGATTATATAACTTGGGGGAACCCACTTAAGATTCCAAATGTAAAATTAAGTTTGAAAGTGAATATTTACTTAGAGTGAGAAAATTACTGTATAAATAATTATAACACATTAATAAATTTGTTTTATAATTAAGTCATAAGAAATTTTCAAAGGCTGAGAAATGCCACAAACATCCAAAATCCAGAAAAAAACATTTTATTAACTACCTGACATACTTCTATAAACTTTCTTAAATTTTTGTTAAAATGGCCATCTTCAAAAAATCTACAAATAATAAATGCTGAAGAGGGAGTGGAGAAAAAGGAATCCTCTTATGCTGTTGGTGGGAATGTAACTTGATACAGCTACTATGGAGAACAGTTTGGAGATTCCTTAAAAGACTAAAAATACAGTTACCATATGATCCAGTGATTCCACTCCTGGGCATATATCCAGAGAAAACTCTAATTTGAAAAGATACATGCACCCCAATGTTCATTGCAGCACTATTTACACTAGCCAAGACATGGAAGCAATCTGAATGTCCATCGACAGATGAATGGATACAGAAGATGTGTACGTATACAGAATGGAATATTACTCAGCCATAAAAAGAATGAAATAACGCCATTTGCAGCAACATGAGTGGAGCTAGAGGGAATATTACTCAGCCATAAAAAGAATGAAATAACGCCATTTGCAGCAACATGAGTGGACCTAGAGATTATCATACTAAGTGAAGTAAGTCAGAGAAAGACAAATATCATATGATATTGCTTACATGTGGAATCTGAAAAAAAATTACAAATGAATTTATTTACAAAACAGAAATAGACCCACAGACATAGCAAACAAACTTATGGTTACCAAAGGGGAAGGGATGGGGAGGGATAAATTGGGAATTTGGGATTAACACACACACTGCTATATATAGAATAGATAACCAACAAGGACCTACTGTATAGCACAGGGAACTATACTCAATATTTTGTAATAACCTATAAGGGAAAAGAAGCTGAAAAAGAATATATATGTTATATATATAAGAATATATATATATATATATAAAACCAAATCACTGTGCTGTATACCTGAAACTAACAAAACATTGTAAATCAACTATACATCAATTAAAAAATAATAAAAAAAAAGACTAGGGCTTTGAGTCATAAAGTATTAAGCTAAGATTTTAAAAGAGAATAAAGTATTTCCAATCACAGTCTTGATGGCAAAGAGCTTTTGAACCCTGTAAATAAATAAAATAACATAAAACAACTATTTACAATTTTTCTTTTATTTCAGCCTTTAAAGTATATTTTTGTTTTATAATGTACACATATTGCTACATTAGTGGTAGCTACATTGGTAGCAAAATATGCATCATGTTTATTTATTTATTATAAATTTATGTATTTTATTTATTTATTTTTGGCTGTGTTTGGTCTTCGTTGCTGTGCGCGGACTTTCTCTAGTTGCGTCGAGCGGGGGCTGCTCTTCATCCCGGTGCGTGGGCTTCTCATTGCAGTGGCTTCTCTTGTTGCAGAGCACAGGCTCTAGGTGCGCGGGCTCAGTAGTTGTGGCTCACGGGCTCTAGAGCACAGGCTCCGTAGTTGTGGCTCACGGGGTCTAGAGTGCAGGCTCAGTAGTTGTGGCGCACAGGCTTAGTTGCTCTGTGGCATGTGGGATCTTCCCAGACCAGGGCTCGAACCTGTGTCCCCTGCATTGGTAGGCGGATTCTTTACCACTGCACCACCAGGGAAGCCCCTGCATCATGTTTGTTGACCGAGGTATATGATGAAAAACACTGGAGACCACAATTAGTGTAGTACACTTGTATGGGCTACCTCCCTGGCATCTATTCCTTTGCTTCCATCAAAATTCAGAAAATCGCCCATTTTCTTTGGCAATGCCCCACCTTGTTTTGTGGTAGCCAAGGGTGCTGCATGAAACTGATCCCTCTGCAACTCCAGGAGTGGCCCCTGTTTGGTTTACACCAGTCAGAGGATCCCATTCCCCTTGGGCATTGTGACTGACTTAGGGGTGAGCACAGGACCCAGCCTGGTCCTCACAAAGAGGGGGAAATATTTACCACAGACTTCTGACCAGGAAGCTTCCTGGATCTTCTGGGCACTACTAGAAGAGAGATCCTATCTTTCTTTGGACCGTGTAGCCTGAAGATATGAGGCCTGCCCTGGCAATGCTAACAGTGAGTTCTGCAGCCCGGGGTTGATGCCAACATTCAGTGGAGGTCAGAGTAGAAAGAATCACAGAGACTTGGACCCAGAGCCTAATACAACATGAACTTCTGGATCAATCTGTGCCTGGGTTTTCCCCCACTTTTGTTTTTTTTTCAGTTATAGGAGCCAAGAAATTCCTTTGATTTGGTTGATATTTGCTGTTTCTTAAAACATGAACAGTCCCAATTTAAACAATGAGAGAATAGTAAATGTAGCTGAACTATGCAACAGAGGCATCATAAATGTTCTGGAATATCACTAATGGGCTGGCTGCATTGCTGGTTAAATTAAGACTTGTTTGTAGAATCTGTCCTGAATCCTAGTTAGTTTTGCATTCAGAACAAAGTTGAGTTGATGAGAGGGCCCCGATTCTCAGGGCACTTCAGCTACCCAATTTCAGCAAAAGATCAACTTGCTAAAAGTTGGCATCTGATGTTTTCCGCCTCCCTTTTGGTAACTTTACCATGTTCTCAGACAATCAGTTTCTTTTCACTTGTTTCATTCTAAGGAGTAAATAAATTATGGGTCCAGTGGATTCTCCCTCTCAGGGTGTGGATTGCGAGGGACAGAGACTGATAATTCAGAGCAAGGGAAATTAGAATTCGTATGTATGCTCAGCTCTCGGCCACTAGATGGCAGGAGGAGATCAGTAAAAACAGGCAAAGACCTGCGTCTTCTGGGCTGCGCAGAAGGCGGCCCTGGGGATGCTTGCTCCACTTAGGAAAACCACAACCTGCCAGTGCCTGGCCAGCTCCCCCTTTGGGGTAAGTTAGTAAGGAGAGAAATCACTTTCTTTTTTTCTGTAAAACAATAAGAGGTGCCAACCCAAACAAGTGGATGCTGTGAAGTTTGATAGTGAATACAACCACCAGGGATGGATACATGTTTCTGCTTCTCCCTCTTGCCCTCTGCCTCTCTTTCTCCATCTGCAAAGTGGGGGTCCTGGTTGTGGCCTACCTCACTGTGATAAAGCAGGTAAGAGAAGTGCCCTGAGTGTCGCAGGTGAAAGGTGTTTTTCTGGGAAGATTGGCGTCAGGGCATCACGTGTGTCCGACCTTCCCGGAACCTCCGGGAACAGTGAAGTGCCCTGGGATTCAGGTGGCTGTGGTCCCTGGGATGATCCCTAAATTCTGATATCATTCTCTACTTAAGGAAGACAGTGACACCAACTGAGTTGGTTACAAACACTCACCAGAAAGAGGCGCCTCTTGACAAGTGCCAGAGGTAGTGGAGAAAGACATTTTCTTTGTCAGGGGGATTCTGGGGAGGATGGATTTGGAGACAGGTGCTGTGGCTGAGACCTCAGTCTTGTTGTGACCCCACATGATTGTGTCAGCCTCAACTCCCCGCACCTGAAGGCAATGCCTGTCTCATGAACCCTCACGGGCTCAGCTGAGATGACGAGAAAGAAACATGAATTCTGGTCTGAACAAACTTTGTACGTAACCGTGTGTGGCAGTTAGAGACTGTCTCTTCCTAGTCCTTCGTGTTCACTTTCTCTCTTTTCTCAGGGTATCTGATTGTCCTCACCAGGGAAACGTGGAGTCTCTGTGCTTAGAGGAGCCTCGTGAGGTTAGAGGTGGGGGGAGGGTGCGGCCTGTGGCCTGCTGCTCCGCCAGCTTGGGCTACTCCTTCCGGTGAGTAACTTCATCCTATCTCATACACATCTCTGTGTTTCTTGGCATCGAAGGCTGGGAGAGAAGCAACATAACTGCAGTCACTATGTATTTTCATTTTAATCAGGATATTCTTCTTGAAACTTTACCGAAGTTCTTTCTGTTCCCATCCTGACCCTCTGAATGCCTTACACATGGCGGCTGGGAGGTGAAAATTAAAACGAACTGAAGACTCCAGAGTTACTAGGATGAAGGCCCTAGAGGAGTAGGCAGGGTGCTCGGGCCTTGAGGAGTAGGGTGTCTCAAGGCGTCTGGCCTTCTCCAAGTGCAGTCACAGAGCAGACTCTGACTGGCTTCTGGGGGACCCGGAAAGCCTGGCCTAAGAATGAACCTTTCTTCAGTTGGCATGTTTTCTGGATTGGGCATCGGGAGAAAGTCTGATGGTTCAGATGAAAGGAACTTGAGAAATAGAATTAAAGTGGAGATGTGTCATTGGTACAAAATGACTTTGGAACAAGGAGGCATTGGTGGGGTCATGCACTGGGAGCTTGGAGAAGCCTGTAATCTAGTGCTCGGACAGCTGCCGTTCCCTGAGCACAGCCTGACAGGCCCTGTGGTGTGACTGAGTGAGCTCAGGGGTGCCCTGCCACTGGCCATTTTGCAGGGATCCAGGGTACCTGGCAGCCAGTGGCAGCAAGAGCAGGGAGCCCACAGCAAGGAGGTTAATGACAATCCACAGTGACCCCTGCAGAGAGACTGATGTCAAACAGCATTGCATGCATGGCAACAAGGATGGCAACAGCAAGAGTGTCAGGAGCATTGGGATGACATTTGGCTCAGGACACATAATGGACCTGGGTTCACGCAGGGTTCATGCAGGCAAAACAGTGACACAAATACTGACTGGGGCCCCAAATACTGATTTGGCAAGCCCAAGTTTTACCTCCCAAGATTGTTCTGAAAAACAACCCTTTCAGGAGAAAAATGCTACAAGCTTGGGTCTCATCCCTGAGGTGATTGATTCACTTTTCAGCAACTGTTTAATTTTTTAAAGATATGCAAGATTAGAGCCTTGCTGAGCGTCAGAAGAGTGACTTAATAGAGCCAATCTGCAAGGACTGGAAAGTGAATTACAACAGGAGAAAATCAGACTTCTGTGCAGTGGATGCTTGATGCATTTTTAGAAGCCTAAGACATGTGGCTGACAGGGTCTTGGTGCTCCGGCCGGGTGTCAGGCCTGAGCCTCTGAGGTGGGAGAGCCAAGTTCAGGACATTGGTCCAACAGAGACCTCCAGCCACTCGTAATATCAATCGGCAAGAGCTCTCCCAAAGATATCTGTCTCAACGCTAAGACCCAGCTCCACCCAACGACCAGAAAGATCCAGTTCTGGACACCCCATGCCAAACAACTAGCAAGACAGGAACAAAACGCCACCCATTAGCAGAAAGGCTGCCTAAAATCATACTAAGTTCACAGACACCCCAAAACACAGCACTGGACACAGTCCTGCCTGCCAGAAAGACAAGATCCAGCCTCATCCACCAGAACACAGGCACAGGTACCCTCCACCAGACAGCCTACACAACCCACTGAACCAACCTTACCCACTGTGGGCAGACACCAAAAACAACAGGAACTATGAAACTGCAGCCTG
>NC_041223.1:52277379-52279709 GCF_002837175.3 Physeter macrocephalus | reverse complement strand
AACTACTGCAGAGCAGAATAAAGAAAAAAGAATGAAAAGAATTGAGGACAGTCTCAGAGACCTCTGGGACAACTTTAAACACACCAACATTAGAATTATAGGGGTCCCAGAAGAAGAGAAAAAGAAAGGGACTGAGAAAATATTTGAAGAGATTATAGTTGAAAACTTCCCTAACATGGGAAAAGAAATAGTCAAGTTCAGGAAGTGCAGAGAGTCCCAGACAAGATAAATCCAAGTAGAAACATGCCAAGACACATATTAATCAAACTATCAAAAATTAAATACAAAGAAAAAATATTAAAAGCAGCAAGGGAAAAGCCACAAATAACATACAAGGGAATCCCCATAAGATTAACAGCTGATTTCTCAGCAGAAACTCTGAAAGCCAGAAGCGTGTGTCAGGACATATTTAAAGTGATGAAAGGGAAAAACCTACAACCAAGATTACTCTACCCCTACAACCAAGATCCTGTAAAGGTTTTAATTTCTCATTCAGATTCGATGGAGAAATTAAAACCTTTACAGGCAAGCAAAAGCTAAGAGAATTCAGTACCACCAAACCAGCTTCACAACAAATGCAAAAGGAACTTCTCTAGGCAGGAAACACAAGAGAAGGAAAGGACCTACAAAAGCAAACCCAAAACAACTAAGAAACTGGTAAAAGGAACATACATATCCTTACTTACGATAAAGACTATCACAAGAGACAAGGAAGGACACTACAGAATGATCAAGGGATTAATCCAAGAAGATATAAGAATTGTAAATATTTATGCACCCAACACAGGAGCACTTCAATACATAAACTGAACACTAACAACCATAAAAGGGAAAATCGACAGTAACACAGTAATAGTAGGGGACTTTAACACCCCACTTTCATCAATGGGCAGATCATCCAAAATGAAAATAAACAGGGAAACACAACCTTTAAATGACACATTAAACAAGATGGACTTAATTGACATTTATAGGACATTCCATCCAAAAAAACAGAATACACTTTCTTCTCAAGTCCTCATGGAACATTCTCCAGGATAGATCATATCTTGGGTCACAAATCAAACCTCAGTAAATTTAAGAAAATTGAAATCATATCAAGTATCTTCTCCAACCACAATGTTATGAGATTAGATCCCAATTATAGGAAAAAAAACTGCAAAAAATACACACACATGGAGACTAAACAATACAGTACTAAATAACCAAGAGATCACTGAGGAAATCAGAAAATACCTAGAAACAAATGACAATGAAAACACGATGACCCAAAACCTATGGGATGCAGCAAAACAGTTCTAAGAGGGAAGTTTATAACAATACAATCCTACCTCAAGAAACAAGAAACATCTCAAGTAAACAACATAACCTTACACCTAAAGCAATTAGAGAAAGAAGAACAAAAACACCCCAAAGTTAACAGATGGAAAGAAACCATAAAGATCAGATCAGAAATAAATGAAGAAGAAATGATGGAAAAAATAGCAAAGATCAATAAAACTAAAAGCTGGTTCTTTGAGAAGATGAACAAAAGTGATAAACCATTATCCAGACTCAACGAGAAAAAAGGAAAAGACTCAAATCAACAGAATTAGAAATGAAAAAGGAGAAGTAACAACAGACACTGCAGAAATGCAAAGGATCATGAGAGATTACTACAAGCAAGTATATGCCAATAAAATGGACAACCTGGAGGAAATGGACAAATTCTTAGAAAAGCACAACCTTCTGAGAGTGAACCAGGAAGAAATAGAAAATATAAGCAGACCAATCAAAAGCACTGAAATTGAAACTGTGATGAAAAATCTTCCAACAAAAAAAGCCCAGGACCAGATGGCTTCACAGGCATATTCAAGCAAACATTTAGAGAAGAGCTAACACCTATCCTTCTCAAACTCTTCCAAAACATAGCAGAGGGAGGAATACTCTCAAACTCATTCTACGAGGCAACCATCACCCTGATACCAAAGCCAGACAAAGATGTCACAAAAAAAGAAAACTACAGGCCAATATCACTGATGAGCATAGATGCAAAAATCCTCAACAAAATACTAGCAAACAGAATCCAACAGCACATTAAAAGGATAATACACCATGATCAAGTGGGGTTTATCCCAGGAATGCAAGGATTCTTCAATGTACGCAAATCAATCAATGTAATAAACCATTCTTAACAAATTGAAGGAGAAAAACCATACGATCATCTCAATAGATGCAGAAAAAGCTTTTGACAAAATTCAACACCGATTTATGATAAAAACCCTGCAGAAAGTAGGCATAGTGGGAACTTACCTCAACATAATAAAGGCCATATATGTCAAACCCACAGC
>NC_041223.1:52276592-52277135 GCF_002837175.3 Physeter macrocephalus | reverse complement strand
ATTGCAACAAAAAGAATAAAATACCTAGGAATAAACCTACCTAAGGAGACAAAAGACCTGTATGCAGAAAACTATAAGACACTGATGAAAGAAATTAAAGATGATACAAACTGATAGAGAGATATACCATGTTCTTGGATTGGAAGAATCAACATTACGAAAATGACTATACTACCCAAAGCAATCTACAGATTCAGTGCAATTCCTACTAACTACCAATGACATTTTTCACAGAAGTAGAGCAAAAAATTTCACAATTTGTATGGAAACCCAAAAGACCCTGAGCAGCCAAAGCAATCTTGAAAAAGAAAAATGGAGCTGGAGGAATCAGGCTCCTGGTCTTTGGACTATACTACAAAGCTACAGTAATCAAGACAGTATGGTACTGGCACAAAAACAGAAATATACATCAATGGAACAGGATAGAAAGCCCAGAGATAAACCCACACACATATGGTCACCTTATCTTTGATAAAGGAGGCAAGAATATACAGTGGAGAAAAGACAGCCTCTTCAATAAGTGGTGCTGGGAAAACTGGACAG
>NC_041223.1:52259731-52276525 GCF_002837175.3 Physeter macrocephalus | reverse complement strand
TCCTTTTTGACCCACCTCTTAGAGAAATGGAAATAAAAACAAAAATAAACAAATAGGACCTAATGAAACTTAAAAACTTTTGCACAGCAAAGGAAACCATAAACAAGACGAAAAGACAACCCTCAGAATTGGAGAAAATATTTGCAAATGATGCAACTGACAAGGATTAATCTCCAAAATATACAAGCAGCTCAGTATCAAAAAACCAAACAACCAATCCAAAAATGGGCAGAAGACCTAAATAGACATTTCTCCAAAGTAACTATATAGATTGCCAACAAAGACATGAAAGGATGCTCAACATGATTAATCATTAGAGAAATGCAAATCAAAACTACAATGAGGAATCACCTCACACCAGTTAGAATGGGCATCATCAGAAAATCTACAAACAATAAATGCTGGAGAGGGTGTGAAGAAAAGGGAACTCTTGCACTATTGGTGGGAATGTAAATTGATACAGCCACTATAGAGAACAGTATGGAGGTTCCTTAAAAAACTAAAAACAGAACTACCATATGACCCATCAATCCCACTACTGGGCATATGCGCAATCCCACTACTGGGCATATACCCTGAGCAAACCATAATTCAGAAAGAGTCATGTACCACAATGTTCATTGCAGCTCTATTTACAATAGCCAGGACATGGAAGCAACCTAAGTGTCCATCGACAGATGAATGGATAAAGAAGATGTGGCACATATATACAATGGAATATTACTCAGCCATAAAAAGGAACGAAATAGAGTTATTTGAAGTGAGGTGGATGGACCTAGAGTCTGTCATACAGAGTGAAGTAAGTCAGAAAGAGAAAAATAAATACTGGATGCTAACACATATATATGGAATCTAAAACAAAAAAAGTTCTGAAGAACCTAGGGGCAGGACAGGAATAAAGATGCAGACGTAGAGAATGGACTTGAAGACACGGGGAGGGGGAAGGGTAAGCTGGGATGAAGTGAGAGAGTGGCATGGACATATATACACTAACAAATGTAAAATAGATAGCTAGTGGGAAGCAGCCATAGCACAGGGAGATCAGCTCGGTGCTTTGTGACCACCTAGAAGAGTTAGATAGGGAGGGTGGGACAGAGATGCAAGAGGTAGGAGATATGGGGATATATGTATATGTATAGCTGATTCACTTTGTGATACAGCAGAAACTAACACACAATTGTAAAGCAATTATACTCCAGTAAAGATGTTAAAAAAAAAAAAGAACCAGACCATGCTGGCACACTAATCTTGGACTTCTGGCCTCTAGAACTGTGAAAAATGTCTGTTTAAAAAAAAAAAAAAGATATGCAAGATTAGAATGTGGTTAGTGGTTGTGGTTATAAAATCCGGAATAGATGTTAAGGGCTTTATTAGTTGCTCATCTCTTTTTAAAAAGGGGTATTTCCCCACAAGATGAATCTTTCCTATGACAATAGTTGCAGGTCAACTAAGGCCGAAGTGCAAAGACATCAAGCCCATCACCTAATAACGCAGAACCCCCTTGTCCATGAGAGAGTGTTGGCATCTTCCCTTAGCATCATCACAAAAGAATAGGAAGCCAGGGATCTGGGAATGGGGATACTCAGCAGTAAGACAGGCAAAAACATCCATCGATATCTTTTGCCCAACCTTTCTGTATATGAGGGCCCCCTTTTAATGTCAAAAGGAGCCAAGGCCTCTCCCATGATTGTGGCTCTACTTTATTATCGATGAATTGAGAAAAATTCATAATAAGTGTTTACAATGGTGCCTAAATACCATTCAAAAATAGTAATGCGTGGATGTGTGAGATACTGTTTTTCAATCTCAGACAATGTTTGGAGGATATTGGCAGAGCCGTTGCAACAGCTCCTGTAAACCCAGGAGGGGAAAAAGGCTGAGATGTATCCCTACCCTTAAGAAATCTATCATCTAGTTTTTAAAAATGGGCCCACAGAAACTTTGACCTCAGAGCCTTGGCGTTAGCACAGCACTGGGAGGCTGAGAGCTTTGGGACAAACAGGCAAGGATGTGGCACTTGATTTCGGACCCTCCACCCCCAGGATTCTGTTGCTGAATAACTGGGGACTATGAGGGTGGGAAGAGGAGGTAGAAAGGGACGGCGGGGAGGGGAGAAGGGGAGGGGGATGGTACCATAATAAACTCTGGGGCCTGACACACAGCATCTGCTGTGATGTGCTCCAGGGGAGCCAAAAAGGGCAAGAGTACGATGGTCATGTCTGTTTCCCACCGGTTCCCCTACTCCAGGACCTTAACTCCTCATTGGCATCGCCTGTTATAGAGCTGAGAGTTCTCTCTGCCTTCCCCACTGAAACAGGGTCTTCCCTCAGAACCTCTCCAAGGGCTGGCTGGCTTGAGAAAGACAAACCTTGTAGAGAGAAACTTAGGCTGAAGGCAGTCTGGCTCTATTACAGGCTCATTCCAGTTCTTTGAAAAAGAATTCACCCTTCCACCTAGAGTTTAGTCCTCCTCCCCTGGATACCTTAGAGCTAAGTGGTAAAGAAAAAATAAATCAGCAGCCTGATTAATGCTCCAAAACCAGCCAGTGATTAGACTTTGGGGAGAGGGGTGGGGGGTTGGTGTTGGCAAGTCTATCCCTCCCCCCATCTTCCCCCATTCCCCCTCCCCACTCCAGGTCCAGAAGTCCATAGATTTCTTTTTCCAAGGGCCAGGGGTTGTCACATGAGTGCAGGAGGGCACCCTGGCTAAGCACGGGAAAACACGGTTGAGCAAACAAGAATTTTGTATTTTACACTTGAGTTAGGGACATGGTGGCAACTTTGGAAGCAAGTGTAATTGCGACATAGTCATAGTAAATCACGGGTCACCAGGAAGTTGGCAGGGCCCAGAGCTGGACCCAGGTAAAGAAAATTAGACCTTCCTAAAGAGCATCTCTAAAACATACTAACACAAATGAACAGAAAGCAGGCTCTTTTACAGTAATGCCAATTCAGCAGAAATAAGGATCCTCCAGGGCAGATTTTCTATGGTTAGGAGCCAAATGAGTCTGGTAACTTTACTATAATATTTTTCCCTTCTCCTTTGCACTCAGGAGCACTTGGCATCCTTTATCAAGGCCATGATTACATTAGGTACCTGCAAAAGGCTTCAATAAAAGTAATGTAATTTTGTATAGCTCTGATGATTTGCTGATACAGTAAAAGGTCAGAGCCTGCTACCAATGTCAGCTCCGTGAGCAGGGAGTGTAGTTTAAATAGCGACTATCTGTGCTCAGTGATATCACAGGTATAGGAAGATTCCAAAGATCTGTCCTCCCTTCCTTCCTTCTCTCTTTCCTTCTCCATTTGCTGAGTGCCTCCTATGTGCTGAAGAGGCAAAGACAAGCTAGACACAATCCCTGGCCTCACAATCAACTGGGGAAACAGCAAAGATGGCCCTTGATTAAAAAAGAACTAAATCTAAAGATTAGAAATAGGTAAACCATGAAGAAATAACAAATACCCACGAACATGAAACAAGGGAAAACAAAACAGCTCCGTGTCATTTTACCTGAGTATCAATGATATGGGCCAGAAGTTTTGTTTGTAAAAGGGTGGAAACAGAAGGTGTTAGATAAGTGCTTGTTGAAGAAATTAACACAGTCACAGATGCTAGCGCTGGAAAGTGCCTCTGAGATTGTCTCGTCAGCCCTTTCATTTTTATAGAAGAGGAAATTTAGACTGGGGCAGGTCAAAAGGCCTGAGTGACTCGAGGATGGAGCAGAGAACGGGAGCCACATCTCCTGCTCCCTGTGTTCTTTCTCCCATGTTAATCTCTGACCTGGGCATTCAACTTATAATTTATTTTATTCTATTTTAACAATTTTTTGAGGTATGACCAAAAAAAGCTGTACATATTTAACATACAACTTCATGAGTTTGAAGATAAGTATACACCCATGAGACCATCACCTCCAAAAGTTTATTTCCACCCTATTTCTTTCTTTCTTTTGGGGTTGTTGTTTTTTAAATTAGATTTTTTTCTTTCATAGTAGAGCACTTAACAGAAGATCTACCCTCTTAGCAAAATTTTAAGTGTATAATACAGTATTATTAATTATAGGCCACATGTTGTACAGACCTCCAGAATTTATTCATCTTGTATAAATGAAACTTTGTACCTTTTGACTGACACTGCCCCAAACATAATTTTATTTATTTATTTATTTATTTATTTATTTATTTATTTGGCTGTGTTGCGTGGGCTTTCTCTAGTTGTGGCGAGCAGGGGCTACACTTCGTTGCGGTGCGTGGGCTGCTCTTCTCATTGCAGTGGCTTCTCTTGTTGTGGAGCACAGGCTCTAGGCACATGGGCTTCAGTAGGTGTGTCACGTGGGCTCAGTAGTTGTGGCTCATAGGCTCTAGAGCGCAAGCTCAGTAGTTGTGGTGCACGGGCTTAGTTGCTCCACAGCATGTGGGATCTTCCCAGACCAGGGCTCAAACCTGTGTCCCCTGCATTGGCAGGCAGATTCTTAACCACTGTGCCACCAGGGAAGTCCCCGTGATTTTTTAAAAAACGGGATCAAGACACAATCTTTGCCCTCCAGTAGCTCAATCTGGAAGGGAAAAATCCCATTGCAAAAGGACTAAGGCTGAAGCTGAAAGAGAAGAGTGGGTTTCTGGGCATTAAATGAAACAGAATAAGCTAGTTAAAGAGCATTTAAGAGGAATCCTTTATAACAAGAGAAATGTGGTTCTGCTGGGTTAGTGCAGTGGAAACATCCTGTAATGTCTCCTTTGGGTGGTGAGATCTGTCATCTGGATTTGGGCATGTGTGAGGTCAGAGCCAGGGCCCAGGCCCCAGCGAAGGCCTTAGGTGGGCCATAGGAGGCACTCCAACCCAGTCAAGCGGTCTTCTAGATGATGACGAGGGGAGACTGCGTGATAATATGGAGAGACCGTGCTCTTTACAGTGAACCAGACCCGGGTTCAAGTCCCAGCTCTGTCAGGGCCTCAGCTGGGAAACTCCCGGCTGTGGCTTCAGTTTCCTTAGTTCTGAAATGGGGAGACCATCATCTCTTTTATAGGGCTATTGTGATTAATGATGATTAAATATGTACAGAAACTCCTAGTCCAGGCACTGCTTCTTAGCAGTTGCCCAATTAATCTTAATTACATCTAAATTGTTTAAATCCATCATCACTAAAAGAAGAAAATTTAAAATTTAAACAGTCTAATGATTCCAAGTGCTAGTGAGAGAGTGGATGAGGCACACATTCATACTGTGTTGGTGAGAGTGTAAACTGTACAACCACTTTGGAGAACTGTCTGGCATTCAGTGAATTGAAAGATGCACGTGGCTTTGACCTGGAAGTGCCTTTATTAAGTATATACTAAACTCATGCACACATGCCTAGGAATGTTCAGAAAAACAATGGTCGCAATTGCCCTAAACTGGAAGCAACCCAATTAGCCATCAATATTACAAGAGATAAATTTAGATATCTCTCTACAGGTTATGGATAAATAGATAACTCTTCATACAACAGAGTACCATGTGGCCACGAAAATGAGTGACGTACAGCAGCACACAGCAACATGGGTGACCCTTACAAACATAATATCAAGAGGGAGAAGCAAGACACAAAAGAACATATGCGGTGTGATTCCATTCATATGAAGATCAAAACCAGGCAAAACTAAATGATAGTGTTTAGGGATGCAAACATAGGTGGAAAGCTATGAAGAATAGCAAAGGAATGATTACCACAAAAGTTAGGAGTGATTACTTTGAGGAGGAGAGAGGAGGGTTCCGATGGGGAAGGGCACCCCAGGAATTTGTAAGGTGCTAGTAATATTCTATTTCTTGACCCAGGTGTTACTTATATGGGTGTTCTCACTCTCTCTCTCTCTTTTTTAATATGGGTGTTCTCTTGGTAACCACTCATTAAACTGTGCACTGTTACATAAACTCTCAACTGTTCTGTGATTTTCTGAAAGCAGGTTAGATTTCTCGATAAAAAGTGGAAAAAAAAGTATATGCTGAGGGAGATGGGAGATCCACTCTCAGAGATATAGGACAAGTAAAAAATGTAAGTATTTTTAAAAACATTTTAAGTACCTGTGATTCATATTGGATAAGTTGAGACGTTCAAGGTTAATAAATTTTTATATATGACAGAATGAAGTAGCATTAGTAGACAATATTAAGGACTTCCAGAGGAATTTTTCAAGCCATCTAACATTCTCATCTTCTGAGTATTTCTTGAATTCAGAAGTTAAGAAACAACGACAGATGAATTTCGACCTGGCCTAATTTCAGTATTAATGTACAGCAACTGTGAAAAAGTGGAGGGGAATAACTTAAAACCTATATAGACAAACAAGTCTTATACTACTGAGAAAGGAATGCAACTCTAATTGTTCACTTGGGGATCAATTATTTTGAGAAGAACAATTTATTTATAACATTGCATTTTTAGGGGGGAAATGGGTCAAAATGGCCACCTCTTTGAGTCTGGGCCTCATGGAATTCTTTTGCCTATGGTTTCCCCAGATCAGACCTGATTCTCTACTCAGCAGATAAAGAAACTTAATTTTGCCACTTAACCCAGAGAGTCATCAGGTCCGGGGGCCTGCTGACAATGGTTTCTGAGGCCACTGACCTTCCCTTAGCTTTTGGGCCCTCCTCTCCACTACCTGTCCACTGGAGAAAGGCCATCTGTGAAGCCCACAGTCTCTCCCATCTTAAGGCTCCATGTCACTCACAACCCTTCCAGTCAGTTGTCACGACAGCCTATTCACTCTTCAACAACATTGTTAAAAAAATTTTTTGTTGGAGTGTAGTTGATTTACACTGTTGTGTTAGTTTCAAGTGTACAGCAAAAAAATCAAGTTATACATATACATATAGCCACTCTTTTTTAGATTCTTTTCCCATATGGGTCATTACAGAGTATTGAGTAGAGTTCCCTGTGCTATACAGTAGCTCCTTACTAATTATCTATTTTATACATAGTAGTGTGTATATATCAATCCCAATCTCCCAATTTATCCCTCCCCCCCGTTACCCCCTGGTAACCATAAGTTTGTTTTCTACATCTGTGACTCTATTTCTGTTTTGTAGATAAGTTCATTTGTACCTTTTTCTTAGATTCCACATATAAGCCATATCATATGATATTTGTCTTTCTCTGTCTGACTTACTTCACTCAGTATGACAGTCTCTAGGTCCATCCGTGTCAACAGCATATTTTTATGGCACAAAAAGTGGGAAAAAAAAGGCCCAGCTCAAACCTCATCCTTTTATTGGTTGGCAAAATCTCCACAAACTCCAAAGGGAGTTTCATAGAGAATAGGAAAGCCTGACCAAAAGTACCTGGGTTTGGTCAGTTCCCCAAACAGGACAGGTACCCCAGGGATTATGATGGGTTTTTTTTTTATTGAAATATAGTTGACATATAATATTATGTTAGTTCCAGGTATACTACATAGTGATTTGACATTTGCATATATTATGAAATGGGGGATTGTGTTCTTTTATGGAATTATTCACTTGGCTTAGTTATTTGTTTCCCATATATAGATTTTATGAAAGTCATTTTAAGTGTAAGAAAAAAGCCTTCAAATTATACATTTGAGAAATGAGATAACAAAAGGACTCAAAATGCTGTGCAAATGTGTGAGGTTCAGATTTAATGCTGGAGGCCTAGACACTTCCTCCTCACATATGTCTCACTTAGCGATTTTGTCACCCATTTTGGTGGCATCAGGTATCCTTCCAGAAATGAGCATAAGTAGCCCTTAAGAGGGCACAGAAATGTGTTAAAGGAATGTGAACTACTCCAGGGAGCGGGAAAAAGAGTGAAGGTGAGCCTTTCCCAACATGAGAAGAGCCACCTTCTGAGAAGAGGGGATTTAACCACGGACCAGAATTTCTTCTCTTGTGAGAACCTGGGTGCTCTTAGGTCACATGCCTTGAACTCCACCCCCTGGAGTAGGCCAAGCGGGCTCACAAAGCACGTCCCATGAACACCCTCCTCTGATAGGCCACCAAGAAGAACCGGACTCAGAGAAAAGTTCTTTCAGTGAAGGAGAACTTTCTCCTAAGATGTTTGAACCATCGTTAATGAATAGCATTCAAGCTCAAATACACCATCCTCACAGCGACTGCGGTAGTAGCTTTATGTGGTATTTTCTATGTTACAGCCAGGGTTCACTGTAACATAAGCACAGGCCTCATACCTTGCTAGCTTGAGAATTTCAAATCATACTTGCAAACTTTGTCAAAGTGTAAAATTTTTTCTCTGTCATCTTCCTGTTTCACAGGTTTGCTCCATTTCCAGGTGTGGATTTGGGAGAGGCAAAAATCAGATCTGATGTCCCCTGAGCCCTAAATCATA
This sequence comes from Physeter macrocephalus, assembly GCF_002837175.3. Lineage (NCBI taxonomy): Eukaryota > Metazoa > Chordata > Mammalia > Artiodactyla > Physeteridae > Physeter > Physeter macrocephalus. Next base: position 52,268,184 of record NC_041223.1, on the reverse strand, counting down.
CCCTGTGTGGGCTTTAGTATCAGACTATTCCAGAAATCTTCACACGTTAGTGGACATGCCACATTGCACCAGGGAGATGCCATACATTCTGAAGAGTAATGAATGGTTCCATATGGCCTTGATTTCTTTAAGTACCACATCAATGTTTTATAGTAATTTGTATTTAAAATTCCAATCACTAGGCATTTAAAATAGATTTTCTACCAAGTGGACATGGACACATGCTCACTTCACAAGTTTTCCCAAGATGAGAAGTGGAGTAGATGGACCACTTACCAAGCCCAATGCCATCTGCTGCAGGCTAGTCACTGGCAGCATTGCACTAAGTCTGCTTTCATGTCTTCCTTTCCCTTAGAAGTGATTTGTTGGATCTTACAACAGAATATTGAAAAAGTAGTCACAAACTGAGTTCTTATTGCTGACTTTCAAAAGCAGAGTTGAGTACTACTTTCCTTTGTTCGGCAAGCAATAACCTATGAAGTGTTCAGCCTGGACCCTGTGTCTTCAAGGGGCTTGTGTCTCAAAATCTAGTTGTGGAGAAAAAATTAAAAATAAGAAAGAAGTACTTTGATTTCAAATCCACTCAGCTTTTTAAACTTTTAACCTAAATTTCAATACTCAGGTTTTTTTTTTAGTAGACTCTTTTTCCTTGTTTATATTTTCAAACTTCTCTTTTATTTCTTGAAATACATTAAGCACACTTATTTTCTGCATCTGCTTATTCCCAATACCCCAAATCTTCGTCTGTCTGACCCTACTTTTTGTTTCTGTCTGCTGTTACTTATGGGGGCTTGCTTTTGTGTGTGTTTTGTGTTTTCTGATTGTGAGCTTTTGTTCCTGCAACTTTATCTGCATCCTTAGCAGTGTAGGTTCAAGATATTCCTTCAGAGAGGTGTTGTGTTTGCTTCTGCCGGTTGTTTGGAGCACCCAAAACTTGAACTCATTAAGATTTTTAAATTCTGTGGTATCATGAATTTGGGTCACAATCTTACATGTAGACCACACCATAGTTATATGAGCTCTCAAGGAAGATTTAGACATCTTTTCTAAATTCACCCAGCACCAGGATCAAGACAACCAAACTGTAGGGGGTCTCTTCTGCATAGCAGGTCAGTTTCACATTCATCTTCACTTTGGCTCTTTGGAGTCCCAGTTTTATGGGGAGTTTCTTTTTTTAATACATAAATTTTTAGTTTGTATGAAATTATTATTTTTTCCCAGCTTTACTGGGATATAATTGACATACAAGATTGCATAAGTTTAAGGTATATATGATTTGATATACATATATATTGTGAAATGATTGCCACAATAAGGTTAATTAACATATACGTTACCTCACATACTTACTTGTTTTTTGTATGTGGTGAGAATATTTAAGATCTACTCTCTTAGCAACTTTCACGTATACAACAGTATTGTTAACTATAGTCACCAAAACTTATTCATTTTATAACTAAAAGTTTATACCCTTTGACGAACGTCTTCCCATTTCCCCCATTCTCCAGCCTATGACAACCACCAATCTACTTTCAGTTTCTGTGAGTTTGGCTTTTTTAGTTTACACTTGTAAATGAGATCATACAGCCTTTTTCTGTCTGACTTATTTCACTTAGCATAATACCCTCAAGGTACATCCATGTTTTCACAAATGGTAGGATTTCCTTTTTTATGGCTGAGGAATATTCCCTTATATATATACATCACATCTTCTTTTCCCACGCATCTGTTGACAGATACTTAGGTTGTTTCCATGTCTTGGCTATTATGAATGGATGTGGGGTACAGATATCTTTTTGAGATGATTTCATTTCTCTTGGATATATATATCCAGAAGTGAGATTGCTGGATCATATGGTAATTCTGTTTTTAATTTTTTGAGGAACTTCCATACTCTTTTCCATAGTGGTTGTATCAGTTTACATTGGGACAGATTCTTATTTTGCTCATGATCTTGTGCAGGCATGAGGCTTTATCTTCTGTCTCTCAGCCCCTGCACCTTAGCAATGTGAAAACTCATGATACTATTGTTTGACAGATTTTCTAGGAGCTTGCTCACTTCCCAGGGGTCCCACTTTAACTTTGTTTTTGGTTTCCATGATTTTCTTGCCAGCTCAACGATTCATTTAAAAAAATATTTTAAAATATTATCCAGGGCTTCCCTGGTGGCGCAGTGGTTGGGAGTCTGCCTGCTGATGCAGGGGATACGGGTTCGTGCCCCGGTCCGGGAGGATCCCACGTGCCGCGGAGCGGCTGGGCCCGTGAGCCATGGCCGCTGAGCCTGCGCGTCCGGAGCCTGTGCTCCGCAACGGGAGAGGCCGCGACAGTGAGAGGCCCGCATACAGCAAAAAAAAAAAAAAATATTATCCAGCTTTAGTTTTCATCAAGAGGTTTGTTCTGGGTATATACCCACCATGTTAAATTGAAGTACTATAAAAACAAGGTTAGAAATGTATAATCATTTGCTAAGCAGAGCTGAGGTACAGTTTCTCAAGTGTTTCTGTTGCCTTCACTTTTTATTCAGAACCCATCTCTGTCCTCAGAATACCAGACAGTGGCTGAGAAGAGTAGAGATAATGGTGTGCTGGCAAACTGGCTCTCAGAAAGAAAAACAGAAGACTTGGTTATTAGCATTTGCCATTTCTGGGGGTTGAATATTTCCACAGCAGTCTACTTCAAGCTACCAGTTTGATTCACTAAACAAAGAGGTGGGAAGAGATGTACACAGTTGTTTCTCACACACTGGAATGAACCAGCTCTAGCAGAGGTAGAAGATGCAAGACAGAGTGGCTGAATCAAGTGCCTAGAGATCAGTTAGGACTCATAAGTGACGGAGGAGGGCCTGATGAGGAAGAGGGGAACTGGAGAGCATGTACCAGCTCATTGTTGCCCTGTGAGTATGGTGCCAGTGTTACCAGATCTGATTTTTCAAGGAGAGTTAGAAATCTAGCATTTAGGTGACAGCTCTTTTCTAAATGTTGGCAATTGACTGAGAAACTTTAAAAACATATGAGAGAGCCCAAAAACAACCTGAGGGGGCAGGTTTGGCCAGATAACCACCAGCTATTGTCTGATTGGGTTAGTGCTTGGGGTTATGCTTGCTTATCTAGTTCTATCCTTATTTCTCTAGGCCAAATGGCCCACATAAAGAACTGCTGTTGGAGAGTCAGTGCAGGGTTGGGGGAAGAGCACATGCCATTGATTCAGACAGACCTCAGTTCAAATCCTGGGCCTGCTGCTTACTGTGTGATCTCAGGGAAAATCCTGTAAAATGAGGGGGATGGTCCCTGCTTGAGTAGGTTGTTCTAAAGATAAACTGAGATGTTACATGTAGGGAACCTATCCCCTGTGTGTAGTTAGTTAATGGCTCTGTCATCATTCTTAACCAGAAGCCAATTAGTCATAGCTGAGGGCAAACACTGGAGTGTGCAGAAGAAAGACCTCTAGCTCACTCTTCTCAACCTTCCCTGCCTCGGAATCACACGGCAAACATTTAAAAAAATATCAGTGCTAGATCCTACTCTTAAAGATTCTAATTTGGTTGGTCCAAGAAGGAGCCTGGGCATCATTATTTTAAAAAGCGCCCCCTCCTCCTCAGATTCTAATCCTAAATGCTTTAGATTCATAATCTCATTTCACCCAACCCTTCCAACAATCCTAGATGGTATTCTTCTCATTTTATGAATGAGGAACTGAGGCTCAATGGTTAAATAACAGCCCAAGGTCATATAGCTGGTAGGTGAGGGGATCAGACTTAACCTCAGAGCTTGAATTCTTAAACCCCATGCCATTTAGCACTACTCTCCCTATTACATATGGTCTTTGTGAGGATTAAATTAAACACTGCCAATAAAACGCTTAGTTCTGGACCTGGAGCATATTAAGTGACAAAGATTAGCTGTCATCATTACTTCATAACACCGAAACAGAGAATACTTCCCACGTTCTCTTGTCTATGCAATTCCATCTCAGGTAAATCTTCACCCTTTTTTGGATCCTCCACCTTTTTTTTCTCCCTGAAAACACACATACTTGCCCTCCAGATGAACCACAGGACAGTCACTGTAATGACCTGGGGGAGGCTCTGCCAAGGTATGTCACATCTGAATGGGGAAAAGGGAGGGGGAGAGGACAGGAGCTCCAGACTCTTGGAGAGGGTGGTGATGAAACCTGCCTGGGTTGATGCCCCAGAGGACAAGACAAAGCTCAAGCTCTTTGGTACATAGTGTTCAATAAATATGTTTTCCAGGGGAGTAGTTTGCTGAGGAGTGGGGAAGCAGAGGAAGGACTAATGAGGGTGTCAGACAAAGGATGGGGAGCAGCTATAGACCTGAATATTGGGGATCCTTCTTTCCTTTCAGCTGGGTCATATATTTGCTTGGAGGCTAAATTGTGTTTGTGTTTCCTGTCTTCATTATTGAGATGGACATAGAAGCCAATCCAAGAGGGAAATGAGCACCTTGCTCACAGACCGCGTGCTCAGTCCCTGGTGTTTGGGCTGGGTCAGAGGGAGTATCCAGCTGACCTAGGTGCAAGGAGGACTGTGCAAGGACCCAGGTGCTACTGGTGACCCCTCAGAGGAGAGCCCTGGCATCTACCACCAATACCACCACAATTAGATGTTTGAAATGGTGACTTACTTAGCTTATTTGTTTTAAAATTTTACTTTATTTTATTTTTATAAAGCAGGTTCTTATTAGTTATCTATTTTATACATATTAGTGTATACATGTCAATCCCAATCTCCCAATTCATCCCACCACCTGCCCCCACCCCGCTTTCCCCCCTTGGTGTCCATACATTTGTTCTGTACATCTGTGTCTCTATTTCTTCCTTGCAAACTGGTTCATCTATACCATTTTTTGAGATTCCACATATGTGTTAATATACGATATTTGTTTTTCTCTTTCTTACTTACTTCACTCTGTATGACAGTCTCTAGGTTCATCCACATCTCTACAAATGACCTAATATTGTTCCTTTTTATGGCTGGGTATATTCCATTGTATATATGTACCATATCTTCTTTTTCCATTCGTCTGTCAATGGGCATTTAGGTTGCTTCCATGACCTGACTATTGTAAATAGTGCTTCAATGAACATTGGGTGCAGGTGCCTTTATGAATTATGGCTTTCTCTGGGTATTTGCCCAGTAGTGGTATTGCTGGGTCATATAGTAGTTCTATTTTTAGTTTTTTAAGGAACCTCAATACTGATCTCTATAGTGGCTATAGCAATTTACATTCCCACCAACAGCGCAAGAGGTTTCCCTTTTCTCCACACCCTCTCCAGCATTTATTGTTTGTAGATTTTCTGATGATGCCCATTGTAACCAGTGTGATGTGATACCTCATTGTAGTTTTGATTTGCATTTCTCTAATGATTAATCATGTTGAGCATCCTTCCATGTGTGTGTTGGCAGTCTGTATATCTTCTTTGGAGCAATGTCTATTTAGGTCTTCTGCCCATTTTTGGATTGGGTTGTTTGGTTTTTTGATATTGAGCTGCATGAGCTGCTTGTAAATCTTGGAGATTAATCCTTCGTCAGTTGCTTCATTTGCAAATATTTTCTCCCATTCTGAGGGTTCTCTTTTCATCTTGTTTATGGTTTCCTTTGCTGTGCAAAAGCTTTTGAGTTTCATTAGGTCCCATTTGTTTATTTTTGTTTTTACTTCCATTTCCCTAGGAGGTGGATCAAAAAGGATCTTGCTGTGATGTATGTCATAGAGTGTTCTGCCTATGTTTTCCCCATTGTATATCCTTGCCTCCTTTGTCATAGATTAGTTGACCATAGGTGCATGGGTTTATCTCTGGGCTTTCTATCCTGTTCCATTGATCTATATTTCTGTTTTTGTGCCAGTACCATACTGTCTTGATTACTGTAGCTTTGTAGTATGGTCTAAAGTCTAGGAGCCTGGTGCCTCCAGCTCCGTTTTTCTTTCTCAAGATTGCTTTGGCTATTCAGGGTCTTTTGTGTTTCCATACAAATTGTGAAACTTTTTGTTCTAGTTCTGTGAAAAATGCCATTGGTAGTTTGGTAGGGATTGCATTGAATGTGTAGATTGCTCTGAGTAGTATAGTCATTTTCACAATGTTGATTCTTCCAATCCAAGAACATGGTATATCTCTCCGTCTGTTTGTATTGTCTTTAATTTCTTTCATCAGTGGCTTATAGTTTTTCTGCATACAGGTCTTTTGTCTCCTTAGGTAGGTTTATTCCTAGATATTTTATTCTTTTCATTGCAGTGGTAAATGGGAGTGTTTCCATAATTTCTCTTTCAGATTTTTCATCATTAGTGTATAGGAATGCAAGAGATTTCTGTGCATTAATTTTGTATCCTGCTACTTTACCAAATTCACTGATTAGTGCTAGTAGTGTTCTGGTGGCATCTTTAGGATTGTCTATGTATAGTATCATGTCATCTGCAAACAGTGACAGTTTTTCATCTTCTTTTCTGATTTGGATTTCTTTTATTTCTTTTTCTTCTTTGATTGCTGTGGCTAAAAATTCCAAAACTATGTTGAATAATAGTGGTGAGAGTGGGGAACCTTGTCTTGTTCCTGATCTTAGTGGAAATGGTTTCACTTTTTCACCATTGAGACCGATGTTGGCTGTGGGTTTGACATATATGGCCTTTATTATGTTGAGGTAAGTTCCCTCTATGCCCACTTTCTGGAGGGTGTTTATCATAAATGGATGTTGAATTTTGTTGAAAGCTTTTTCTGCATCTATTGAGATGATCATATGGTTTTTCTCCTTCAATTTGTTAAGAATGGTTTATCACATTGATTGATTTGCATATACTGAAGAATCCTTGCATTCCTGGGATAAACCCCACTTGATCATGGTGTATGATCCTTTTAATGTGCTGTTGGATTCTGTTTGCTAGTATTTTGTTGAGGATTTTTGCATCTATGTTCATCAGTGATATTGGCCTGTAGTTTTCTTTCTTTGTGACGCCTTTGTCTCGTTTTGGTATCAGGGTGATGGTGGCCTCATAGAATGAGTTTGGGAGTGTTCCTCCCTCTGCTATCTTTTGGAAGAGTTTGAGAAGGATAGATGTTAACTCTTCTCTAAATGTTTGATAGAATTCGCCTGTGAAGCCATCTGGTCCTGGGCTTTTGTTTGTTGGAAGATTTTTAATCACAGTTTCAATTTCAGTGCTTGTGATTGGTCTGTTCATATTTTCTATTTCTTCCTGGTTCAGTCTCGGCAGCTTGTGCATTTCTAAGAATTTGTCCATTTCTTCCAGGTTGTCCATTTTATTGGCATACAGTTGCTTGTAGTAATCTCTAATAATCTTTTGTATTTCTGCAGTGTCAGTTGTTACATCTCCTTTTTCATTTCTAATTCTATTGATTTGAGTCTTCTCCCTTTTATTCTTGATGAGTCTGGCTAATGGTTTATCAATTTTATTTATCTTCTCAAAGAACCAGCTTTTAGTTTTATTGATCTTTGCTATTGTTTCCTTCATTTCTTTTTCATTTATTTCTGATCTGATCTTTATGATTTCTTTCCTTCTGCTAAATTTGGGGTTCTTTTGTTCTTCTTTCTCTAATTGCTTTAGGTGCAAAGTTAGGTTGTTTATACGAGATGTTTCCTGTTTCTTAAGGTAGGATTGTATTGCTATAAACTTCCCTCTTAGAACTGCTTTTGCTGCATCCCATAGGTCATTGTCATTTGTTTCTAGGTATTTTTTGATTTCCTCTTTGATTTCTTCAGTGATCTCTTGGTTATTTAGTAGTGTATTGTTTAGCCTCCGTGTGTGTTTTTTTTTTACAGTTTTTTTTTTTCCTGTAATTGATATCTAGTCTCATTGCATGGTGGTTGGAAAAGATACTTGATACAATTTCATTGTTCTTAAATTTACCAAGGCTTGATTTGTGACTCAAGATATGATCTATCCTGGAGAATGTTCCATGAACACTTGAGAAGAAAGTGTATTCTGTTGTTTTTGGATGGAATGTCCAATAACTAGCAGTTAAGTCCGTCTTGTTTAATGTATCATTTAAAGTTTGTGTTTCCTTATTTATTTTCATTTCGGATGATCTGTTCATTGGTGAAAGTGGGGTGTTAAAGTTCCGTACTATTATTGTGTTACTGTTGATTTCCCCTTTTATGGCTCTTAGTATTAGCCTTATGTATTGAAGTGCTCCTATGTTGCATGCATAAATATTTAGAATCGTTATATCTTCTTCTTGGATTGGTCCCTTGATTATTATGTAGTGTCCTTCTTTGTCTCTTGTAACATTCTTTATTTTCAAGTCTATATTGTCTGATATGAGAATTGCTACTCCAGCTTACTTTTGATTTCCATTAGCGTGGAATATCTTTTTCTATCCCCTCACTTTCAGTCTGTATGTGTCCCTAGGTCTGAAGTGGGTCTCTTGTAGACAGCATATATATGGGTCTTGTTTTTGTATTCATTCAGCCAGTCTATGTCTTTTGGTTG
>NC_041223.1:52256450-52259118 GCF_002837175.3 Physeter macrocephalus | reverse complement strand
TGCTCTGCGGTAGTTATTTCCACTATTTTATCTTCCAGGTCATTTATCCGTTCTTCTGCCTCAGTTATTCTGCTATTGATTCCTTCTAGAGAATTTTTAATTTCATTTATTGTGTTGTTCATCATTGTTTGTGTGCTCTTTTGTTCTTCTAGTTCCTTGTTAAATGTTTCTTGTATTTTCGCCATTCTATTTCCAAGATTTTGGATCATCCTTTATTATCATTACTCTGAATTCTTTTTCAGGTAAACTGCCTATTTCCTCTTCATTTGTTTGGCCTGGTGAGTTTTTACTTTGCTCCTAAATCTGCTGTGTATTTCTCTGTCTTCTCATGTTGCTTAACTTACTGTGTTTGGGGTCTCCTTTTCACAGGTTGCAGTTTCATAGTTCCTGTTGTTTTTGGTGTCTGCCCACAGTGGGTAAGGTTGGTTCAGTGGGTTGTGTAGGCTGTCTGGTGGAGGGTACCTGTGTCTGTGTTCTGGTGGATGAGGCTGGATCTTGTCTTTCTGGTGGGCAGGGCTGCGTCTGGTGGTGTGTTTTGGGGTGTCTGTGAACTTAATATGATTTTAGGGAGCCTGTCTGCTAATGGGTGACATTGTGTTCCTGTCTTGCTGGTTGTTTGACATGGGGTGTCCTGCACTGGAGCTTGCTGGTCGTTGAGTGGAGCTGGTTCTTAGCGTTGAGACAGAGGTCTCTGGGAGAGCTCTCACCAATTGATATTACATCGGCCTGGGAGGTCTCTGGTGGACCAGTGTTCTGAACTCAGCTCTTCCACCTAAGAGGCTCAGGCGTGACACCCGGTCAGAGCACCAAGACCCTTTCAGCCACATAGCTCAGAAGAAAAAGGAGAAAAAGAAAGAAAGAAAGAATAACATTGAAATAAAAAATTAAAAAATATATTATTAAAAATTAAAAAGTAATTAAAAGCAAGCAAGAAAGAAGAGAGTGACCAAACCAATAAAGAAATCCACCAATGATATCAAGTGCTAAAATCTATACTAAAAAAAATAATAATAATAAAATTAAAAAATAACCAACAGACAGAACCCTAGGACAAATGGTAAAAGCAAGCTATACAGACAAAGTCACACAAAGAAGCACACACATACACACTCACAAAAAGAGAAAAAGGGGGAAAAATATATATATAAAGGAAGAGAGCCACCAAATCAATAAACAAATCTACCAATGATAATAAGCTCTAAATACTAAACTAGGATAAACATAAAACCATAAACAAATTAGATGCAGAAAGCATACCCCAAGCCTACAGTTGCTCCTGAAGTCCACCTCCTCAACTTTGGGATGATCCATTGTCTATTCAGGTATTCCAAAGATGCAGGGTACATCAAGTTGATTGTGGAGATTTTATCCACTGCTCCTGAGGCTGCTGGGAGAAATTTCCCTTTCTCTTCTTTGTTCACACAGCTCCTGGGGTTCAGCTTTGGATTTGGCCCTGCCTCTGCGTGTAGGTCACCTGAGGGCATCTGTTCCCTGCCAAGACATGACGGGGTTAAAATAGCAGCTGATTAGGGGGCTCTGGCTCACTTAAGCCAGAGGGAGGGAGGCGTACAGAATGTCAGGCAAGCCTGCGGCATGACATTGCAAGAGCCTGAGGTGCGCCATGTGTTCTCTCTGGGAAGTTGTCCCTGGGTCATGGGACCCTGGCAGTGGCGGGCTGCACAGGCTCCTGGGAGGGGAGGTGTGGACAGTGACCTGTGCTTGCACACAGGATTCTTGGTGGCTGCAGCAGAAGCCTTAGCATTTCATGCCCGTCTCTGGGGTCTCCACTGATAGCCACGGCTCACGCCCATCTCTGGAGCTCGTTTAGGAAGCACTCTGAATCCCCTCTCCTCATGCACCCCAAAACAATGGTCTCTTGACTCTTAGGCAGTTCCAGACTTTTTCCTGTACTCCCTCCCGGGTAGCTGTGGTACACTACCCCGCTTCAGGCTGTCTTCACGCAGCCAACCCCAGTCCTTTCCCTGGGATCTGACCTCCAATGCCCAAGCCTCAGCTCCCAGCCCCCACCTGCCCCAACGGGTGAGCAGACCAGCCTCTCAGGCTGGTGAGTGCTGGTCGGCATCAATCCTCTGTGCGAGAATCTCTCCACTTTGCCTTCTGCACCCCTGTCGCTGCACTCTCCTCTGTGCCTCCAAAGCTTCCCCCCTGCCCACCCACCATCTCCACCAGTGGAGGGGCTTCCTAGTTTGTGGAAACTTTTCCTCCTTCACAACTCCCTCCCAGAGGTGCAGGTCCCGTCCCTATTCTTTTGTGTCTGTTTTTTCTTTTTTCTTTTGCCCTACCCAGGTATGTGGGGAGTTTCCTGTCTTTTGGGAAATCTGAGGTCTTCTGCCAGCGTTCAGTAGGTGTTCTGTAGGAGTTGTCCCACATGTAGATGTATTTTTGATGTATTTGTGGGGAGGAAGGTGATCTCCACATCTTACTCCTCCGCCATCTTGAAGGTCCTCCGAGTTAGGTAGTATTCTAATTTCATTCTTTTACATGTAGCTGTCCAGTTTTCCAAGAACCACTTATTGAAGAGCCTGTCTTTTCTCCATTGTATATTCTTGCCTCCTTTGTTGTAAATTAGGTGCCAATATGTGTGTAGGTTTATCTTTGGGCATTCTATCCTGTACCATTGATCTATATTTCTGTTTTTGTGCCAGTA
>NC_041223.1:52255130-52256430 GCF_002837175.3 Physeter macrocephalus | reverse complement strand
TGCTTTGGGTAGTATAGTCATTTTCACAATATTGATTCTTCCAATCCAAGAACATGGTATATTTCTCCATCTGTTTATGTCATCTTTGATTTCTTTCATCAGTGTTTTATAGTTTTCTGAGTACAAGTCTTTCACCTCCTTAGGCAGGTTTATTCCTAGGGATTTTATTCTTTTTGTTGCAATGGTAAATGGGAATGTTTCCTTAATTTCTCTTTCAGACTTTTTGTTGTTGGTATATAGGAATGCCAGAGATTTCTGTGCATTAATTTTGTATCCTGCAACCTTACCATGTTCATTGATTAGTTCTAGTAGTTTTCTGGTGGCATCTTTAGGATTTTCTATGTATAGTATCATGTCATCAGCAAACAGTGACAGTTTTACTTCTTTTCCAATTTGTATTCCTTTTATTTCTTTTTCTTCTCTGATTGCTGTGGCTAGGTCTTCCAAAACTATGTTGAAAAAGAGTGGCAAGAGTGGACATCCTTGTCTTGTTCCTGATCTTAATGGAAATGCTTTCAGTTTTTCACCATTGAGTATGATGCTTGCTGTGGGTTTGTCATAGAGGGAACCTACCTCAACATAATAAAGGCCATATCTGCTCTTAACTTTATGATCTCTTTTCTTCTACTAACTTTGGGTTTTGTTTGTTCTTCTTTCTCTAGTTCCTTTAGGTGTAAGGGTAGATTGTTTGAGATTTTTCTTGTTTCTTGAGGTAGGCTTGTATAGCTATAAACTTCCCTCTTAGAAGTCTCATAGCGTTGTGGTCAGAAAAGATGCTTGATATGATTTCAATTTTCTTTAATTTACCGAGGCTTGATTTGTGATCCAAAATGTGATCTATCCTGGAGAATGTTCCGTGTGCACTTGATTATTAATTAATTTATTTATGGCTGTGTTGGGTCTTCGTTTCTGTGCGAGGGCTTTCTCTAGTTGCGGCAAGCGGGGACCACTCTTCATCGCGGTGCACAGGCCTCTCACTATTGCGGCCTCTCTTGTTGCGGAGCACAGGCTCCAGACGCGCAGGCTCAGTAGTTGTGGCTCACGGGCCTAATTGCTCCGGGGCATGTGGGATCTTCCCAGACCAGGGCTCGAACCCGTGTCCCCTGCACTGGCAGGCAGATTCTCAACCACTGCGCCACCAGGGAAGCCCCGTGTGCATTTGAGAAGAAAATGTAATCTGCTCTTTTTGGATTGAATGTCCTATAAATATCAATTAAATCTATCTGGTCTATTGTGTCATTTAAAGCTTGTGTTTCCTTATTAATATTCTGTCTGGATGATATGTCCATTGGTGTAAGTG
>NC_041223.1:52253914-52254869 GCF_002837175.3 Physeter macrocephalus | reverse complement strand
TTTTTTTCCCTGTAATTCATTTCTAATCTCATAGCGTTGTGGTCAGAAAAGATGCTTGATATGATTTCAGTTTTCTTAAATTTACTGAGGCTTGATTTGTGACCCAAGATGTGATCTATCCTGGAGAATGTTCTGTGCACACTTGAGAAGAAAGTGTAATCTGCTGTTTTTGGATGGAATGTCCTATAAATATCAATTAAATCTATCTGACCTATTGTATTATTTAAAGCTTCTGTTTCCTTATTTATTTTCTGTTTGGATGATCTGTCCATTGGTGTAAGTTAGGTGTTAAAGTCCCCCACTATTATTGTGTTACTGTCGATTTCCTCTTTTATAGCTGTTAGCAGTTGCCTTATGTATTGAGGTGCTCCTATTTTGGGTGCATATATATTTATAATTGTTATATCTTCTTCTTGGATTGATCCCTTGATCATTACATAGTATCCTTCCTTGTCTCTTGTAACATTCTTTATTTTAAAATCTATTTTATCTGATATGAGTATTGCTGCTCAAGCTTCCTTTGATTTCCAGATGCATGGAATATCGTTTTCCATCTCCTCACTTTCAGTCTGTATGTGTCCCTAAGTCTGAAGTGGGTCTCTTGTAGACAGCATATATACGGGTCTTGTTTTTGTATCCATTTAGCGAGACTGTGTCTTTTGGTTCGAGCATTTTATCCATTTACCTTTAAGGTAATTATCAATATGTATGTTCTTATTACCATTTTCTTAATTTTGGGGGTTTGTTTTTGTAGGTCCTTTTCTTCTCTTGTATTTCCCACTTAGAGAAGTTCCTTTAGCATTTGTTGTAGAGCTGGTTTGGTGGTGCTGAATTCTTTTAGCTTTTGCTTGTCTGTAAAGCTTTTGATTTTTCCGTCGAAGCTGAAAGAGATCCTTGCTGGATAGAGTAATCTTGGTTGTAGGTTCTTCCCTTTCATCACTTTAAATATATCACG
>NC_041223.1:52251811-52252520 GCF_002837175.3 Physeter macrocephalus | reverse complement strand
GCAGTGAATTCCACCATTCTGTCTTCCAGGTCACTTATCCGTTCTTCTGCCTCAATTATTCTGGTATTGATTCCTTCTAGTGTAGTTTTCATTTCAGTTATTGTATGGTTCATCTCTGTTTGTTCTTTAATTCTTCTAGGTCTTTTTTTTTTAAAGGAGGAGGCCATTTATTTATTTATTTTTGGCTGTGTTGGGTCTTCGTTGCTGTGCACTGGCTTTGTCTAGTTGTGATGAGTGGGCGCTACTCTTCGTTGAGGTGCGTGGGCATCTCATTGCAGTGCCTTCTTTTGTTGCAGAGCACAGGCTCTAGGTACAAGGGCTTCAGTAGTTGTGGTGTGCGGGTTCTGTAGTTATGGCACATGGGCTTAGTTGCTCCGTGACATATGGGATCTTCCTGTACCAAGGCTCGAACCTGTGTCCCCTGCATTGGCAGGCAGATTCTTTTTTTTTTTAACATCTTTATTGGAGTATAATGGCTTTAAAATGGTGTGTTAGTTTCTGCTTTACAACAAAGTGAATCAGTTATACATATACATATGTTCCCATGTCTCTTCCCTCTTGTGTCTCCCTCCCTCCCACCCTCCCTATCCCACCCCTCTAGGTGGTCACAAACCACCTAGCTGATCTCCCTGTGCCATGCGGCTGCTTCCCACTAGCTATCCACCCTACGTTTGGTAGTGTATATATATCCATGTCACTCTCTCACTTC